>NW_011338290.1:0-4464 GCF_000735185.1 Notothenia coriiceps
AAAAAGTAAAGTACCCGCCGGCGGGGACCTTGGGGCTTAACAGGTTAATGAAATAAGTAAAACATTCAAGCTCCGGTTTTCTTTAATTTATGGGCAAATATCCCCTATTATAGTGTATATAAGTCTCTAATTAGACCCTCCAGAAAAACGCGGGCAAAAATCCTTGATTATGCGGGCTAAATTCCATGATTATGCGGGCTAAAATCCTTGATTATGCGATTAAACATGCGGGGTTTTTATGTGATTTTATGCGGTGAAATTGCGGGAAGTTGCGAAATATGCGGCAATATGCTAAATATGCGGGGAAAAAGAATAAATGTTTTTTAAAATATTGGGCTGTCTTATTTATTCTCTCTCACACACAACCTGCCACTAACGTTAAACCCCTTTACTATTCAATTAAACAAATTCACTGTTTATTTATTGTAAAAGCAATTGGGCTATTTTAATCTCACACACACACACACACCCACACCCACCCCCCACACACACACACTTCTCCGCCTCATTCTGTTTTCATTTACTCGTTCGTTATCTGACCAGCTTCAATCTTGTAGGCTACTCACTTCGTTTCTTGTAGCCCTCGAAAGGGTTTTGGAGGTTGATGCCTCGGTTAACGTGGGTTGTTTGGCTTTCTTGTCCGCAGCAGCAGAAAGCATTTTCGAATGTTTGAATGAATCAAAGTGGGTCGTCACCGTCGATTTTCTCTTATGCTCCAACACACAGTTGGGTGCAGAATAGTTTCCCCCCACTTTTTGCCCGGTCTTTAGTAGAAATGTTCGTCGGTAAAAGAGATGGATTAGATTTTTTTATCTTGGTGTTTTCTCTATTGTGTGAGCTCCACACGTTCACTCTATACAGTGTTGTTTACATTCTGTGATGCGCGAGCTGATGACGTCACGTCAAGACGAGTTAACTTTTTTTTCTTCTCAACTTTGTGTGGAAAAATGCGGGGATTATGCGGCCTTTTGATAAATATGCGGCCTTTTAAAAATCTGCGCCATTTTGCTGATTATGCGGTAAATTCTGCGATCGCAGAATCGCGTTTTTCTGGAGGGTCTATCTAATGAGTGACATTTATCATTAGCTGAGGTTGTGCTGATTTCTGGGATGTGTAAAACTTGATTATATTGCAAAAAAATTACAATTTATAAGGCAAAAGAGAAAAATATACTAAAACGGAAATGTCCTATGTGGGTCTCAGAGGGTTAACTCTCAGTGCTGCAAAGTCATACCTCCACTGTATGATTCTATCCCACATTGAATACTGTTTTACAAAGTGGTCGTTTGCTTGTGCCACAAACCTGAAACCCATAGAACAGCTGTTCAAGAGAGCTATCCAGGTGTTTGACAGAAAGCCATATTCATATCATCACTGTTCCATCCTTGAAAAACACAATTTCTTGAGCTTTGACCATTTTAAGTATTTTAAAAGTATGTGTTTTTTTTAATAAATGTTTACATGGACCCCCCTCGCTTAGGCTAATTCATCCACAAAAAAAACACTGGACGCTGCACTAGGTCAGAAACCAGAGGAGACTGAAGTCCATCGTAGACAGACAACTCTTGGACAAAATGTCCTTTCCATTAAAGGCAGCTCATTGTGGAATAGCCTCCCAACTGAGATACGGGATTGTCCCACTCTCAATCATTTTAAAGGTCAACTCAAAGAATGGTTGAGAAACAAACAGACGTGCAATCACCGCTAAATGCATTTTAACTCAGGGGTATCTCCTCTTGCACTTTATGTTATTCTTGTATCTTCTCTTGCTCTTTATATGTCGTTGCTGCTATATTGTACTGCCATGTGGTAAATACTTGTGTATGCTTCTCTTGCTCTTCTTGCATATCATGTATTTTGTTTTTGCTATGTTTGTAAAATGTTATTTTCTTAAATGTTTTATGTGAGGGACTGCGGATGGAAATTTGCTTAAATCTAAATCTGGCACTGTTACGCTTGATACATTTAAATGTTTTAAGTGTTCATTATTGTGCATTGTTCCTGCCAAATAAACGATTACATAAATAAATAAAATATAGAAAGTCTTTATTGTAATAATGTTACAGAAAATTCATGAAAACTTAAAAGCGAACTCAAAATAATAATAAGCTCCACAAACTGGGTTATTTCTTCACCATTGTTGAATTACAAACTGTAAGTGTTTGCAGACACCTGTATAGAGGCTGTCAGGGGCAAACACGCAACAACTTGACAACACATGTGTAGGGTTTACTAAAGGCGCGGTATTACAAAATCCTCTGAATAAAATGTTTACTGTGTGTGTAGCATCCTACTGAGTCATAAAACCCAGAGAAAGCTTAAATATGTCAATATTTATTTGAAAGAAGTGATTTAAAGTGGTTCTACTTAATTTGTATGATGGCTGGGTACACAAAGTCAATCTAGTTTTAATTTATTGATGACGAAAACAAGCCTCTGCCACAAATATTGCCACTAATTGAACTCCATAATCCTCATTAAAAATAAATCCTTAAAAACTTGGCAGTCAGAAGACACTTTGGTACATTTGTTTTGACAAAATGTAACTCTTGAGTTGACTTGCAGAGAAAAATACATCTAATATGTGAATTTTTGTCTTCTTATTATTAACCCCTGACCACCCACAACCCCATTGGCCCCTTAGGGAAGTGGATGAGATAAGTAATAAAAAACAAAGTAAAAAACACATCCTGTCCCACAGTACACTGTGTACTATACGTATTATAATGTGCAGCTTGAAACAGGCCAAACTTTGACCAGCTGACAGTTAAGTAAGTAAGGCTGTCTGTTGTATTCCTCTCTAACGGCGTGTCAGACAAATACATTGAACTCTGGAAGAGACACAAGCCTGGGGGGCGGTAACAGAAGAAATGTGCTACTTAAGAAGAAGAAGGTAATTTCCTCACAGCCTGAAGAAGAACACAACTATACTGCAGCAAGTAATGGAAACACAACCATGATATAAAGAGAAAATTCTGGAGTTTTGAAGTGGGCTTGTACAAGGTATTTCTCCATAGTCATCTACATTAGATGATTGGAGAAACAAATAGAAGCTAACTAACTGCCTGCTGTGTAGGGGGGGGCAAAAGCAACTAATATTTGTGTTTGTAGGCGCCATGAATCTGACAAAGTGGTACATTTTGGTACATCTAAAGGGACCGAATAATGCTCATTTTCAGGGTTATATTTTTCTTGTGTGCCTCTTTGAGGCTGACAAGTGAGCAGCCCGACCAAAGTAAGGAAGCAGAGGCAGAACGTCCAAATACAACCCGGTGAGGGAATTTATTAATCATAGCTACACGGTACTGTCTCCAGCACTATTCCATCACCCAATGAGCCACACGCCACCTTTTATTGGCCCAACAATTGGACTGTACCATCAAAAGGGGTGGTATGTGCAAAGATGGTTAGCTCAGATAATGAAACCAGTTCAAGAAAAATAAACATTACTTGAAAATAACAAACATCCATTAATACATTTAATTAAATCATGCCTAATTAATATATGAAAGGACGAATATTATAAACCAACAACATCAATGTACACAATATAAAACCACCCCTGACTCCATCCTGCTCTTTAACCCCATCCGGAACGATAAAAGAGGGTTCGCCGTAACCCCGGGGACTCTTTACGGTGACAGACCTTGGGACTGGAGACGGGGGGTGTTTCTCAATGTCGAGTACGCTTGCTTGGTAGCACATGTCTTCCAAGTCACTTGCTTCAGAAGCGAGGCAAGAATATTCCTGGCATTCGGAAAACTAAGAGTGGAACAGGCGAGCAAGTGTGCAGGTGTGCGTCATATGAGAGGCCCCGCCTTACATTTTCCACCACAGATTTGGGGAAATTGGTCGGTGCGCAAAGCATTATGGGGATTTTAAGACCGCGGAGTCTACACATTTTTCGCTACGAAGTACGCCGGGCTCGGTAGAATTCCAAGTATGCTGGACATTGGAACAGTCCTTCGGCGGCACTCGATGACGTAGTATGCTTGAAATAGTGGCTCTAGAGCATGGTTGGTAGCACATGTCTTCCGAGTCACTTGCTTCAGAAGCGAGGAAAGAATACTTCCTGGCATTCGGAAAACGAAGAGTGGAACAGGCGAGCAAGTGTGCAGTGTTGGCTTCACCCCGGGATACCGGACGCTGCTGTGCAGCTAGCCACTGAGTCGGGTAAGCTCAAAGGAGGGGGACTTTGTGTTTACATAAACAATGACTAGTGTTCACAGAGTCTAACTGTAGACAGTTACTGCTCCCCTTACATCGAAGCTCTGACGGTCATATGCCGGCCTTTTTACCCTCTAGAGAGCTAACTGTAGTAACTATCATAGCTGTTTATATACCTCCAGACGCTAATACTAGCTTAGCCCTCACCCACCTCCATACTGCCATTAGCAAACTGCAGCAGGCTCACCCTGATGGAGTACACATTGTCGCTGGTGATTTTAACCGGGCATCCTTAA
>NW_011338291.1:0-5295 GCF_000735185.1 Notothenia coriiceps
ACATAAAAATGGAATTATGGATTATCAATAATTTTTTCAAAGTGACAGACACATTGGATTAACCTATGGATTAACTTTCAGACGCGTTTCTCGTTTTTGATCAAAATAACAGCAAAAGGTGAGTATATCTCCGTGTTTTGCTACCTTCAGTAAAGCTACGTCATGTGATGTCTGTATTTGCTTCCCCTGTCGCGAGTTCTGATTGCTCAGTGATGATGCTTATATTTCTAGAGTCTGTGGAATCTCAGCTTGTTAACTAAGCTTGTTTGCGCATATCCGATAAGTATATCGATTGATTTATACCTAGTTAGGGGTGGGCGATATTGAAAAATATATTATCACGATATTTTTCAAGCAGTATCACGATAGACGATATAAATCACGATATTTTTTCATGCCGGTTATTATGGTTATTTTTCAAGTTACTTAACAGTACAACCACCTACAAGGTAACAGAAACTAAAACAAAAAGGAGTAACAGACCAAAATAGCATTTCAAGCTGGTTTTATTTCTGAAATGAATCCCTGAATGAACAATTCAACATTTTGATATGGCTTCAAGGCACAGTTTCTCAGTATAAAAATGAACTTTCTGAGGTAGCACTAGCAGTGAACATCAATAAACATGAAAAGGAGGGTAAAACATAACTAAGTAAAACATAAAACATCAATGAGGAAAAGTCAGTGCCAAACAATTAAAATGTAAACTTTAGACTTGAAGTGCCATAAAAGACTTTAGCATAGCTGAAGGGAAAAACTATATAAATACCTTATTGATAAAATATAAGCCAACAGAATCAAACAAGACAATAAATAAAGTGCAATACCGTCTTCAAATTATTATTATTATTTTTTATCACGATAGATACGATATCTCGGAAAAAGCATATCGTGGAGACCTAATATCGTCACGACGATATATATCGTCATATCGCCCACCCCTACCTAGAGTGCGTTAGCATTTTTTCGCTCAAGGCTCATTTAGACGCTTCTTGTGAGATTTGTGTTTTGTTTCGGTAAACATGGTTCATATCATCAGTTAGCTGAGTTTCTTCATGAGTAGGACACATGAATAGTTTATTACATTTTAAGAAGCCCCCCCCCCCTCTAACATCACCAGAAGTTATAATTTAAGGGGTCTTTTTTCAATTTCTTTTACCACCCTAGTATTGTTTGGTCACCATTTACACAGCCCCACCTAAAGTATGTTCCACCAGCCGCCACTGCCTACTTCCGTTATCATTTATTAACAGAAAATAAGTGTGCCAACTGGTGAGCTGAGCGCATGTGGAAGTCTGTAAATGTGCTCACTGCCCTCGAGGATTTCACCTGCTCACTTGTTGTTGTCATGTTTTATTTGTTTCATTTGTTTCATTTGTTTTCACTTAGTTTAAAAGCCCAAGAGCTAATGATCACTTTGAGCTTTTTACAATGATAAGGGGGTCCTGCATGAACACACAGGTTTTTTTATTTGCCAGGTTTGGTGATGTTAAAGTAAATTCTATATTTATAATAGATATTCCTAAAAGATAGGCAAAGAGGGAATGAACAGTTTACTTTTAATGGAAGACCATGGAATTGGCTGGCAGTCTGAAAACATCTGAAAACCTTTGATTGTAAATTATAAATCTGTTAATGATACATGGATAACATATGTTTGACTATACCATACCCTGACTGCTTTTCACACTGCCAAACAATACCATGCACTTCCAACATATACAGTTGGATAGTTGTTTTTTGAAACTATTCACTATTGACTTTTTATTTTTGACATTGCCGCTTAAATATTCAAGCAAAATTTCAGAATCTGATGAAGCAACGTGCATCATAGAATCAGTAATTTTACCACTAATGCTGTCGTTTACAGGGGCCCTATATTGTTTTAATAACCAATGACAAATATATATTTAAATGATTCAACATGCAACAAATCATTTGTCCTTTAATTCATCAGTATTCATCTGAGCATCTAATAACTCATGATGGATCCAAGTTAAGATGTCCTACTCCTGTTTTCTTTGCTGTAGCTGTTATGTATATATGCTCAGGTGCATTGTCTCTCCTGATAACCACAGTCTGCTCAAAGGCGTCCGTTTTGTCAGTGGATCAACACACCAGAGCAGCAGTCTGATTTGCTCTATATCTGAAACCAAACCGCATCTGGATTTTATCGTCCAGTCTGCAGAATCTGGCAAAAAAAAAATGGAAAAATACTGGAGATAATGATTCTGACACACTACTGCCTTCTCCAAGTCTGAGAGAGAGAGACAGTCATAGTTTTACAGTCCAAATCAGACTGATAATCTTTGCTGAAAGAAGCTGCTCTGAACTGTTAAAGACAAACACTGACACTCTGATTTTGATTGGTTATTTTTATTCAGTATACACATTTCCACAGCTGTCCGTTACTCTCCCTGAAGTGGTTTATTACGTTTGTTAGTGTTTAAACTAAATGTGGCTACACAGACTGCATATTAAAAGCAGAAGCCTCATCTATCGGTGTCACATAAGATGTGTCTAGTTCTTCTGTGTAGGCATTTTGGCTTTTCTTAAAAGTCAGACTCATTGTAGAATGAGTGTACATGTGTAAGGCTATGATTTGATTTTGTCAGATGATGTGACATAAAATAATAATCTAAGCACTAAAGTGTTGGAATGCTTTTTATGCGTATTTTTGAGCTACAATAAAAAATGTCATAATGTTCTCTGGAATCAATACAAATACATTATTTGAAATAACTTAATTCAGAAAGGTTTGAAAACTCTCGTAGCCTAGCAGCGATTGTGATATTGAAACTGCAAACGAAAAAGATATGTTTCGGTTTTAAGCTGTGGTCACAATTACAGCATACATACATATATTTCTGATTGTCTTTTAACTTGTCTGTCTGAAAAATTGCAAAAAATAACTGCCTTGTAAATAAGTAGGGGCCAGGGGCGGATCTAGACAAATATTCATGGGGTGGCAGGAGGGTTGCAGGAGTTTTTGAGGGGTGGCATCCCCTGGCAGTCATATCAATCAATGTTAACTTGGAAAGCCACAATATTAATATTTTAACTCAATAACATTAGGTGAAATTATTATGGCACATCAGTAAAGCCTTAAATATAAATATATAAGGTGGCAGACTTAATTTAATGAATTTTAACTGAACAATAACTGAAATGGTTTGTTTCACTCTTAGACCAGCAGGGGTACCAAATCTATGAAGACTGCTGCAATAAGTACATTAATTAACTGTCTCATCGATGTTTGTTAATAGTATCATATTCATACAGACAATCATATTATTCCTATCAGCTGTCAATCACTATGATTAACATATTCATTTATTATTGAATAAACTATATTTTTTGGAGGATTTAATGATGAATGTTTCTCAAGATGCTTGCTCACCCTCCTTCAAATTTGAAAGACAAGTAATTACTATCATGTATCAAGATTCAAAGGAACAGTTCAGCGCCCCACAGCTTTATTGCAAACAACCTTGACTTTACATCAGAAAGAACAAACATTAAAAGAAGTGACTAACTGCATCAGTTAGGGTTAAAAAAACGTGTATTCAGCTAAAACATAAATTATCCAGTGGAAAGTCCTTACCTACTGGCCTATTTAAATCAAAGTGGTTACTTTTTTTTGGCTGGGCAGTGTAGTTTTACGTCTTATTTGACTTTCTCAGGACTTAAAACTGTTTTTTGGGGGCAGACCCACACAAAGAAACAAATATTTACACACATACAAGGTCATCATCTTAACAGTTTTTTTATGCTCATCGAATCATCCGTGAGCAAAGCATCAAGTTGGCATGCCTATTACAGCTGAATGGTAGTTCCATGATTACCATGTTGTTCAGCCAAACGCCTCACAAACTGATTAAAATCAACAGCTTTAGTGCGTTTTGATTCAATAATGAGTACAGCCAAACTTGACAGTCTCTTCTCTGTCATTGTAGACCGTAAATACCTCATTCCTTCCGTCTGCTTGGGTCCGAATGCTTCTCGTTTTGCGCCGTCCCCCCGTTCAAATAAAATCACCGCCAATCATATTTCCAAGCTCGCGCCAGGGCCGGGGGAGAGGTTACAAGGCTCGCGTCTTGTGCTGCATTCAATTGCACTCGGACAATAGTGATTTTCTCTCATAAATGTCCGATGAGCCACAACTTTTCTTACAAAACAAAGATGCCAACTGGGGTGGCAGCTGGGGTGGCAAGGCTATTTTTTTGCCACTCCATGCCACCCCGGTAGATCCGCCCCTGGTAGGGGCAGAGTTATATCTCTCACAGGCTCCGCCCTCTACTGGACTCTATGGGTACTACCCCTTGATCATATCATGCAAGCATTCATCCACTGAGACTTCTATAAACGTAGCCGGCCCCGGGGCGGGCCTACCAGAATGCGCACGCATCTCACCGTATAAAAGGAGGCCTCGCCTGACTGTCATCCTTTTCTCTTCAGCAAGCAGGATTGAACAACCTGAGCAGTAAGACGAGAAAAGTAAGAAAGAAGAAAAGCATGGACTCACCAATCCTCGAACACCTGACCTGTCCAAAATGCCCTGGTCTAATCGTGGGGGCACCGCCTGTGCTTCCAGTGCCTGGGGTCGGACCACGCCGAGGAGGGCCTAAGCCAGTCGCCGGCCTGCAACGCCTGCCGGATGATCCGTCGGCTAAGGCGCAAACATCGTGGGGATAATTTCCGAGTGAAGTTCGGCCCGCCGGAGGAGGCGGAGGATCAAGACCTTGAGGTGGTGGAGATGGGTGAACAGCATGACGAGGTGCCATTCGTGTTCGCCATCCTGAGGGGCCGGGTGGCCACGTTCACGAACTTCACGGAGGAGGAAGACGACGAGGACGCCTGCGCGTCTGGACTTCCCGGCGGTGATGACCCTGGCGGCGGAGTGTGTGGGCCTACCGCTCCCTCCAACCGCTGCCACCGAGGCCAGCAAGCCGCCTTCGACAGGGGTTTTATGGCCCAGGCGACGTGGCGGCAGCCATTGAGGACGAAGGCCCCAATAGCAGCCATGGCAGGTATCATCAGGACGCAGGGCTGCTCGGACACGGCGTGTCCCGGTGTGCCCCCCCTCAACGAGAGCCTGGCGGCCCATCTGCTTCCGCTGGCAACTGGTTGGGCGGAGGGAAAGAAACCTCTGCCCCCGCTGCCGCGGGACCGAGACACCTTAGAATATTTGGATAAAATGTTCAGGCTCGGGGCACAGATGGCGGCTGCGGCGAATAATCTCGGCGTGTTGGGTGTCTCCCTGATTACCCCTCAGACGGACACCCCCGCCCTCCC
>NW_011338292.1:0-1366 GCF_000735185.1 Notothenia coriiceps
TATTTTTAAATGCAGCCCGAGAGGAACATTACACATATCCACAGTATTTACTGTATATCTGTATAGTTCAATGTTAATAGACAATAAATATTGTTGTTTTTGAATTGTACTTTCTTTATTTGATTGGCAGTCAGTTGTTGATTACATGCAGACGTTGATAAAGCTACAGGCTACTTCAATATATATCACACTAATTCATAAAGCAAGTTAGACATTTTGATTTTCCGGACCTTTGCATGGGAAAATTTTCTCTAACTGGACCTCGTTGAATTTGAGTTGAATACCCCTACAGCATGAGGTCATCCGAGACTCGCATGTTTCTGATTGGATGAATAAGGCGAGTTGCAGCCATCCCCAGTTTCCCTGTCCTATTACAGCCACAAGAGCATTTTAATACCTGATACATTATATATGAAAACACAGATTAATATATAATTCACATGTCTCTGTTTGATATTGATAATCACCTATCGTGTGTATCTTTATTTCCTGTGTCCGAACGACTTCCACCAGTCTGCTCTGACGATCGATCTCTTCTTTGTACTCGGCGATAGTTTTCTGAAAAACTCCAACTATTTCTTCAGCAGCAGCAGCTAGTCGCTGGTTGACATATGTCCTAAAACACTCAACTGAATACATCGTTGCCAAAATATAAGTTAATAATTATCCAAGAAACCACTACAACGTCGTACCAGGCGTCGCGCCCTCGGAAATACCACTCACTCAGAACTCAGCTAATGATGTTAGCATTGCTCCTTGTATTTCCGGTTTAATCGCGGGTGGCAACCTGGTGGCAACCGGTGGCAACCAGCGTTTAGGGTGCATTGCCGCCACCTACCTGACTGGAGTGTTACTTTCCTAATGTGACCAAACAATGAGGGCACATTTTCTAATTTATTGTGATGTAGTTATCTATTCTTGTCGATTGTCAGGAAAAACCAACACAAACACTCAAAGAACAAGCACTACATTCTTTCTATAACTTTGGTTGATCTTAATAACACTTAACAGGATGAATACTTTGTCTGATAATCTTACCAAATTCCCACGGGCATGCTGACTTTCATCAGCTAACCCTGAAACTAACACTCTTCTCTTGTCGTAAGATAAGATATACTTTTCTGCTCCCAAATTAAGATGTTCTTTCGTTACAGTAGCATAAAAAGCAAGGCATTGCACATATTTAGTATAAACAATTATAAAATATAAACATTTCAAAAATAGCAATCAAACAGAACTAAAAAATATACATGTTGACAGTGAAGATACAAATATGTAAACTATCTGACAAATAGAACACTATTGAAGGGCCAATTTACAGCTAACACAATACAAAAGTAGGATACTTTTTTACATTAAGTGTGCA
>NW_011338293.1:0-1984 GCF_000735185.1 Notothenia coriiceps
GTGTGTGTGTGTGCGTGTGTGTGTGTGTGTGTGTGTGTGTGTGCGTGTGTGTGTGCGTGTGTGTCAGTTTATCAGTTTCATGTTCTGCTTGTGGAAAATAATTGGCGTGAAGCGCAAACTGTATTATCTAGCCCGCGGCGCTACCTTACCTTTAGAGAAAGGAATGCAATCATTAGCTTTGAAAGTCATTTATCTTGTGAGTCCATGTGCTTCTCTTTCACAAAGCATTGCTACACACCCAGAGAACAGCTAAATGTCACTCAAACACCCTCACCTAAAGTGTCCGTTTGTTTGTTCATTTGAACATTTATGAAAATATGTGTAAACTGAAACACTGTAGTGATTTCACAGCGTGTTTTGACTACATGAAGGTACAGATAGATATGGAAGATTTTAATCATCACACATGTACACAGCACCGCACAGAAATTGAAATCTATGAATTGAACCTCTAAGGAGCAGTGAGCAGTTATTTAATTATACAATACATTATACGTCAGATGTTTACAAGGACCTGGCACCTTTTAAAGGATCAGTCCACACTCCAAACCAAAAACCAAAGTGTTGACGACCACATACTAAGATGGAGGTGACCAAAAACCAAAAAAACAATCTTGTGACCAGTAACCTATAGACAGCCAAATAACCAACATGGCGACACAAAAAAACAAAATTGCAATGACCAAAATCCAATATGGTTATGACTAAGACCAAGATGTCGATGCTCCATAAAAGCAAAATGGAAACAAACAAATACACGAGGATGGCAATGGCATAAACACCAATCAAAAGCTTAATAAAAGTACTTCACAAACAAATTGGTGACGGTAAAGTGACTACATCCACTTCTTATAGGCTGTCTTTGCCAGTTTCAGTTTCTTTTATAAGGAAACGGAAGTAAAAAAAATTGTTTCCTCTTTAAAATATTCAACTTCATTTGAGGTGACATGTTTTTATAATCAACAAAAAGGAAGTGCCCCTGCATCTAACCTCTGATCATAACTCCAAACATGTAATTAGTGATGAATGATAATCTTAGTATACACAGTATCTGCACATATTGTGAATGTTCAGCACAGGCTGAACATAAGCGTTCAGAGCTATAACTCTTGTGAAGCCCCTTGAGGCTCGAACATAATGATCTGTAAGCCACAAAAAAAAGAGCATCTGAGGACAGAGATGGATCACTCCGACAATCCCTTCTGCACGCACGCACCGAGCCTTAATATGTATATTTATGCTATATGCTGACATTTAAAACAAGTCCCATCACGACGTAAATGATGGTCCTCACTGTAAAAGATCAACAGGAAACAACAGACTGATTAAAGTTAATTTAAAACATGACAGAACATCTAGATATCACATCTTCCGTCATTATTTCCAGCAATTTGTGACACGACAGCTTTTTATTGTAACGTTATTTCTGTTTTACCCGCAGCTAAGGTCATTACAATTAAAGAATAAAATGATCACAGGTACAAAGCAGTCCATGGAAACCAAACATAAACACACTTAGCTGGAGTCAGGTCACCATTTCCAGGAATACTTAAACTCCTGGAATGTAACAGCTTTTATTGTTACACCACGATTTCTCTTCAAACATATTTCTCGAGATTATAGTCAAACATTTTCGAGATAAAAATATATTTACTTGAAGAGTACTTGAAGGCTGTATATTTTGTTAAGAAAGTTGTACTTTTATGAGAAAAATTGTGTGATATTCAAGATAAAAGTTGTAATATTCTCAGAACAAAGTTTTAATTGTACGAGAATACAATTATTTTGAGTATCATCGCGAAACATTGAGAAAAAAGGCATATTACAAAACTGAGCTCTTAAGGAATATAAACAAAGTAAGATAAGTGTTTGTATAAGAGGTTTTCTCAAGGTCAATAAATAAGGTCAATAGCCGGTACTGAAGTGAGCCGGTCGGACGATGTGGGCCGGTCGGATAAGTCATAGCACCCCCCCGTCGACAATT
>NW_011338294.1:0-425 GCF_000735185.1 Notothenia coriiceps
CGATCTTAAGTTGGCGTGACGTTGAAGTCGTGCGACCCTGCTGCTGTACTGGCTTGTAGTTCGTTTATAGCATAACGTTAGCATTTCGCTTTTGGCGACTAGATTTATGATTCAGAAATTATAAAAGTAGGGTTGACATGTGGAGATTATCCGGCTGAACAAAACGTGATCCCTCTCTTAAATGTGTTTCAACCACAGACCTTATTTCGAGCTATTTTCCAAAATCCTATTGAGAATTTGCATTGGTTTTTCAAGAAGGAACCGGAAGAAGTTTACTTCCGGGTTTTACGACGCGTCACTGCGGTTCTCTATAAGTAAGTTAAGTTAACTTACAATAGTGAGTATGAACAACTTGTGTATTCTAAGTGTGCTTCAATTAATTTTGAGAAGTACTGAGACTGCCAAAGGCACACAGGGGGATAGGG
>NW_011338295.1:0-2943 GCF_000735185.1 Notothenia coriiceps
TGTCTCTCCTACATCAACATGTGTCCCCTCTTCTTCATGTCTCTCCTACATCAACATGTGTCCCCTCTTCTCCATGTCTCTGCTACATCAACATGTGTCCCCTCTTCTTCATGTCTCTCCTACATCAACATGTGTCCCCTCTTCTCCATGTCTCTGCTACATCAACATGTGTCCCCTCTTCTTCATGTCTCTCCTACATCAACATGTGTCCCCTCTTCTCCATGTCTCTTCTACATCAACATGTGTCCCCTCTTCTTCATGTCTCTTCTACATCAACATGTGTCCCCTCTTCTTCATGTCTCTTCTACATCAACATGTGTCCCCTCTTCTCCATGTCTCTTCTACATCAACATGTGTCCCCTCTTCTCCATGTCTCTTCTACATCAACATGTGTCCCCGCTTCTTCATGTCTCTTCTACATCAACATGTGTCCCCTCTTCTTCATGTCCCTTCTACATCAACATGTGTCCCCTCTTCTTCATGTCCCTTCTACATCAACATGTGTCCCCTCTTCTTCATGTCTCTGCTACATCAACATGTGTCCCCTCTGTGGAAAGAGACTCTGGAAGTTTCAGGAACAAAGATTCTCTCTCTTTTTGTCCTGATCCATTTCTATAAAAACCTGTCTGAAAATGAGCTGATCAGATTTTAGCCACTTTATGATGTCATAACGATTTGTTTGGCTTGTGTAACCATTAGCCAATAAGCAACCAAGGTAACCCCCCTCCCCTCTTATCACCTGAATCTCCACCTAGAGCACCATTGTGTTCTTTGTCAAAGAACACAATGGTGCTCTAGGTGGAGATTCAGGTGATAAGAGGGGAGGGGGGTTACCTTGGTTGCTTATTGGCTAATGGTTACACAAGCCAAACAANCTACATTAAAAGAGTGTATTTTGAATAACATGTTGTTCACGTGTTGGTACTATGGTATAAAAATAGGTAGGCTATAGTGAATTGTGGTGTTTCACTATTGGTATTGTTTACTTAATTTCTTTCATTGTGAAATCTAGCTTGAAGGTTTTTTTCGAAACCTTCATTTTGCTAAATTCATCAATATGTGGAGGAAGAGTTGGTTCTGCATTAACAGCTTCCACAGAAAATGCAAAAAGGGGGGGCAGATAAGAAAACAATTTACCAAAATGTGATCAAATACTCTCCATTTACCCATTTATATAATATAAGCCGGTTTCACACAAAGGTCTGGGCCTCTCCATTGAACTGTCACACAGATTTTAAGCTACATTTTCAGAGGCTAAACGGCTGAGCTGACGTGAATAAAAAGCCTTTCAAGACGATTTGATTTGTAATGATTTGTTCGTCTAATGTTGGCTGCATTTCATCCGAGGACAGAAAAACTAAGAGGAACTCCGGGGCGGCACAGAGAGGAAGCAGAATTAAAACGCTCGCCCACCGAGAGGAAATGAACAGGACCTCTGTGACATCTGGACACATCAGCATGTCATTTACACTCATTTGCAAAACTACAGTTAAAGAAAAGTCTCCTATTGTTGACCTTAAAGAGGGCGCTTCTACTTTAGAGCGGAGGTGCTTTTACTTTGCTGTGATAACACTCCATGTGTGAAATATATCCTCTTTTGAACTTTATTATTGGTCTGCTACTTCCATATTCCAGACTTTTCAGTGAGTATTGCTGTTATATGCAATACTCACTTCTTTTCTATATATTTTGTATGGTTTGCTTGCATCTTTATGTAAAATGTAAGTCTACTAACTTAAGTTTTGGCCTTTTTATTTCCACTGTTTCTTTGTAACATCACACATTTCACTGCTTTAGGATTGTGGGATTGCTGATATATTTATGTATATGATATTTGGTAAATATACCTTTAAGCCTTAAAAAAAACACTTTTTTTTTAAACGTTTGATTTGATTTAACGGTGAGAAAGTAACTATTTAGATTCCCAATATGTAATGAGTTTATCCAAATAACTCTTATTTGGGCATTTACGCTGAAGTCCGGAGCTGTGAGAAGGGTACTCACAGGTTTTAGGATGTAATGTATAGGGTTCATACACTTTTTCACCAATGATTTTCAATGACTTTTCCATGACTTCTCCATGACTTCTCCATGACTCCTCCATTAACTTTTCCTAAGCTCTAAACCGGGAAAACAGACACATTTGGATTCAAACAGGAAGTGGAAAAAGAGGGCGAGGCAGCATTTGTCTGCAACAAATCTCCTACAGTATATGACACGACGGCAGGCAACAGAGAGAGGGTTCTTTGAAGCCATCGCACTTCAGATAATAGAGGAATCCAATGTACCTGCCACCTTTCTGGAGAGCAGACATGATTCAGGAGGGAAGGAACGAGGGAACAACTTCATTTCCTCCCGCTCTTTGTTTGAGAGCTTTCTCTCTGCGTCCGTCTCTCGAGCAAACACTACCTCTCCCGGGAGGAAATAAAGGAAACCGCGCTGATTTTCAAAGCCATGCGAGCCCGAGAGGGGTTTTTCAAAATGTCAGTGTCAGTAATTCAAGAGGAACAGAGCGAGAACACGGAGGCATGTTTGCTTTCACTTTTTCCTCCAGTGTCTCTGGTGAGGGGAGGTTTTTAAAAGGGGGCTTCCTCTCTCTTTGCAGCACCACAACAACACTAAATCCGCCTCAAATCCCCCGGGTACTGTCGACATGCAACCAATTAATAAATGTATTATGTCAACAAATTGCTCATGGTATTAGGTAAGTTGGAAGCAATACTATTACGTTTAAAGGTCCCCTGTTATACTGTTTTCATTACTTTATTATAGGTCTCAGATATATACAAAACATGTCTCTGATTGGCTGAAATACAAAACAGATCATTGCAGCATTACCCATAATCCCCTCTGTTTCAGCCCTGTTTCCAAAGTGCTGATTCTCTGTCTGTTACTTTAGATGAAAATAAGGAGCCCCTCCCCACGCCCCTCTGCCAAGGCACA
>NW_011338296.1:0-3881 GCF_000735185.1 Notothenia coriiceps
TTGGATCACATAATGTAACGCAGTGTAACCCATTTAAATCACAGTAACTATAACGGTGTTACTGAATGGGAATAGGTAACTAGTAACGTTATTAGTTACCGCAAAAGGTAGTTGCGTTACAGTAATGCGTTAGTTTGTAACGCGTTAGTCCCAACACCGATACACACACCTGAGAGGCACCTGAGAGCTGCCGTTTCATTCAGACTGTTTAAAAAAAAACAACGGTCTGATTTTAACAACTCAATGTGTGATTGTTATAGCAGTAATATTAGACACTAATAATACAGTAAACTATTAACACTGTACATATTATTGTTTGCCCGTGGGATTAGGATTATCGGTAGTGAGAGCCGTGCTGCATTTTCCTCCGGTCGGATGTGATATAAAAACAAAGCGATTATTTTTGTTGTTGTAAACTCACGTGGATTAAACTACATGTATTAGTGCATTCATTTCAATTCGCGAACATATACATTAAATGATCGTGAGGATGATGATTGAAAATCGTTTGTTTGAGCCGGGCTGCATTTCCTGATGAAAAAACTTAGCGATGGTTTTGTACTTACGCCAACGTGAATTAAACAACATTATTTTGTTAAATAAAAACATGGTGATGTTTTGTAAATGCTTACATGTCTCTTATTTAGCACAGAATATGATCCTATCCGTGACATATGGATCTTAACAAATATCCGCTATATCAGATACCTGTAGATCTGCTGTTTATTTCACATGAGTTCCAGTGTGGCAGCTTTTCACGGCTCCCCCTGGTGGATCCATGATCCATTGCAGCTGGTTTCATTAAAATTACATTTATTTATCAAGGGGGCGTATCAAGTCCTGCGGGGGGGGTTTCCTTTTCAGCAGGGGCCCACCCCGTGCAGATCTCGGACCCGCACGGGTAGGCGTCTGAAATGAAGTGCTACATCTGTATGAGGATTGCAACACCTCTGGCTTTGGAGTCAAAATCTGAGTGGAAGACCTGACTATAAATGTTGATTTGTTTAGCCATGCGCAAGTGTGTCGACATCTGCATTTAACTTTCTGAGGTGAGAAAAAACTCTTGACCTTTTGACAGGGCTGTTCATAGCCTTTACATTTCACGACAATAATTTTGTGGAGTTAGGTCTATCTGGAGTCAAACCATTATCCGCCATCTATCCTATACGAACTGGAAAGTGCAGTGCCCCAGGCAATTGCAAAGTGGAGAGAGAAAAAAAAAAACCCAAACAAAAAAAAAACAATAAAAGCAAATATACAGACAACAGTCTCAACAGACAACAATACAACAACTCACCCAAGTCCTGTGCCCAGGTCCCCATCCCCAAACGATGGAGACGGCAGGCAAGAAAACCTTGCGGTTTCCGGCGCGGAGGCGAAAAGCTCCTACTATCTATAGTACTCCTAACACATACTGTAACTGGTAGCTCTGCAGCTTGTTTACATAATCTAACTAGAGTATGGAAAACACATAAGCATATAACAAAAAGTGAGCCCATTTGAAAGAGGGCTAATAAGAATTGCAGTAAAACACGTCTCAATCAGACCTTTAAGCACATCAAAGCCCTGAGTATAGACCCAGTTAAACATAATATTCCAAAACATCTCCCTTAAAGTGAACTTAGGAAAAGTGAACTTTTTTGATAAAATCACATGAATAATCATAATAGTAACCCAGTAACTCAATATATACATATATATACCATTCTGAAATAGAACATTATGAATAACAAGTTGTACTTTTAGCAGTACTGCTAGTAACAAATCTGAGTACTTCTCCCATCGCTGGTGTACTTCACTTCCCAAACACCCACTTCCTGCTGGGCTTGGTCATTATATCTCGTTTAACAATTTACTGCCTGAAGGTTGTCAAGCGGTTCAGAGCTGTTAAATGGTGCCGGCACCATTGCTCAGAAGAGAGCACTTTTGATGTTGCAAAAAGCTTCCTCGGCCCGAGGCGGTGTGGCTGGTCAATAACCGTTTCCATCAGCACTCCACATGTTGGAGGTTAAGCTGTGACGTGGTTTTGATTATAATGGTGGAGAGAGGATGGGGCAGGATAGAGAGCTGTAGGCCAGCCTCGGGACCCCAGGGATTAAACCAGCAGCTTAATGAGCCGCCCGCAGGAATTAGTGCTGCTTTAACCTTAGTGTTGTGACTGCTATGGGGGGGGGGGTTGATTTACAGAGACTGGAGGTAGAGGAGGAGCAGCCGCTTCCTGTCTGTTGGCAGACATGTAGGTTTCAGTTGAATAGTCCTTTTTCCCTCAGGAAGGTTACTAACAGAGTGAAATGACCCTGAAGTCACTAAGTGGCAGCCATGATAGAGCTGTTTAAATTCTCTAGAACGATACATTTGACAATTTTAAGCTTGGCCTACCATTTTATTGGAGCGATGAGGAACAGGTGGGGCTTGAAAAGGCCCACCTGTTCAAAGTGGGGAATGACAGAAAAAGTTTAAGAACCACTGCTGTAAAGCCTCCTGCCTCTCAGACTTGATCATTAAAAAGACAGATTTCCGATGTAATGCGAGACAGGTGACACGCCTGATGTAATATCTCCCTTTTGCATCTCCTTGGTTTGGGTTGAGGTTACAGCACAACACAGCAGGTGGGCTCCATCGAGATATACCAAGAAAAATGATGCTGATGCAGCAGTAATGGCATTCTGGCACAATGAGAGTACTCACAAAATCCGTCTGAAATCAGTCATTTCAAACAGTAAGTACTGGTATGAGAAGTGAAGTGACAGGTTAGATTACAGTGCCGTTCTGTTCTCTTATGCTGTGGCTGTTTGTGCTTTAGATGCTCTGTGTGAGAGCCTCTGTGCCACATCCTGCTTCCTGTGTTTTCTTCATGTTTCAAACGTTTCTATACATTCAGAACTGAGTCATGGTGTGATGTTACATGTGTGCGTAAATGTGAGTAAAGTCTTGAAATTAAGAGTTTGTTAAATCCATGGCAGAACAGAGAGCTGTTGAATGTGCTGTGGATGTCTACAGCCATGTCACCGTTTTTACTATTCACCCTTTCACTTTCTCATGTTTACTTTGTGTGCCTGACTATGGTCATGTTTCAGATGTTAGAATCTGAATTTGGCCAGTTCTAGTACAGCTGCTTAGCTGTGACCGTTAGCTTCTTTTATTGAATTTAAACAGGGTTTTGTAGAGAAACATGATAATATTTAAAAGTAAGGTATAAGATGAATTAGTTTCACAAGTAGTACTAAAAACCTGATGTTGTATAAGCAGTAAAATTGAAATATTAAAGCATTATAGCATTACAGATTGAAGACAATAGAGAGGCGAAGTCCCTCTCCTTCCGGGGGGAGCTCCATTGGACCTTATTTCGGAACAATTATGTATTGAAGTCAATGGCGAGAGAAAGATGATCTTTCGATCCCTTTTGAATTGTGCCACAAATTACACTTATGATGCTTGTCAATTTAAGAGATCATTTAGCGAATAAAAAAAATGAAAATGTGTCGTAAAACTATGAAGCAACAAAAATGTTTGTGTGAAACGCTCAATGAACTACATCTCTGGTCTCGCACAACAACACACGTCACCAAGATGGTCATCACTACTGTCTTGCTAAAAAAGGGATTGACTACCCTCACTATCACCACGTCCAGAAGAATGTCATGCAAAGCTGCCTTCCTGCCTGCCTTCCTGCCTTCCTGCCTGCCTGCCTGCCTGCCTGCCTGCCTGCCTGCCTGCCTGCCTGCCTGCCTGCCTGCCTGCCTGCCTGCCTGCCTGCCTACCTATCTGCCTACCTACCTATCTGCCTACCTGCCTACTAGTTGTTTTGTTTGGAAAGGTTTTTTCATTGTATTGCTCTTTACCGGCACCTGCAGAGTACAGGACTTTACATTGTACTTACA
>NW_011338297.1:0-4119 GCF_000735185.1 Notothenia coriiceps
TTATCTCAGGTTGTTTTAAATACAATTAAGTCATTTTAGTCAGAGAGACAGACAGAGAGACAGAGAGACACACAGAGAGACGGACGGAGAGACGGACGGAGAGACGGACGGACGGACGGACGGACGGACGGACAGACAGACAGACAGACAGACGGACACACAGACACACAGACACACACACAGACACACAGACAGACCACTCAGCAGCTGGGTCAGCAGGAGAACTGATCCTCTGCAGGACCAGGTCCTCTCTAACCCCCCAGACTTTTTTCGGCTGCGTAGTTTCAAATTCTAGCGCACTCGAGCTGGTTTCTCCATTCTTACCTACTCTACCTTTAAGTAGCACAATTACTCCCTGTTGATATTTTTATATCAAACCCACCAAATCAATTCTTTGTACAGTGAATTTGCTCGTATAATTCAGACGGCTCCTCGAGCACAATAGAGCAGATCGGTGTGTGAGAGAGACTATGTAGTCTATTCAGCTGCGTTGCTGCATTGGTGTGTAATTGACTGTATTACTGCCCTGCCCCTGCTCTCCTAACTCCTCTAATCCTGCTAGCTAGCTAACAGAAATGACACAGCTAATAATAAAGCTTCATCCACCTGTGAAAATTAATTTTTTTTTGTATTTCAGGCACAAACTCGTCTGCCTTCGATCAGCTGGTCCTGACTCTGGCCTGGGACCGGGTGGACATTGCCAAGAATCATGTGTTTGTGTACGGACAGCAGCTCATGGTACGTTCTGTTTATCTGAGTGGGCCACAACTTTCATGAATGTTTGCTTGGCTCAGCGTTAGCTATAAACATTCGGACTTGCCCTAAAACGAGCCCAGAGTCTCAGCTGAACCACAATCTGCAGCGGAGGACCCGGGGGAGCGGACCTCGGCGCGCTGCCATGCTCTGCTTGTTCTGACTGAAACATGAACCCTCTTACAGTTATCTTCATAAGCTGCCCTGGGTGCTTTTGTTTGTTTTGAAACTAGCGGGGAATCCTAGCTTGTGCTGTGAATGAGAGGATAGAGTATATTTATTTAAGTTTCTTGTGTGTTTTTGCTGTAATGTGGACATATCTTTGGGCTTCTCCCCTCATCGTGTTTGTTTGATAAATAATCATTAGCTATTTAAATTTATAACAGCATGTTTTTGTTTGCTTGTTTATAGGTGAGCTCTCTGGAGCAGGCAATGCTGGATGCCCTCGTGATGGACAGGGTGGACTTTGTTAAGTTGCTCATAGAAAATGGCGTGAGCATGCATCGTTTCCTGACTATCAATCGGCTAGAGGAGCTTTACAACACGGTAAAATAATAAAACACGCAACTGAATTACAGAGATGGAATTTGTGAACAGAAAAAATACAAACGTTTTTGTGTGTTGAAATGCTTTTGTGTCTTTTTTTATTTTTTAGAAACAGCAACCCAACAACCCCACTCTCCTCCACCTGGTTAGAGATATTAAACAGGTACAGCCAGTCCAGTTTTTAATAATAATAACGGCATGCATTTGATTTAACGGCTGCTTTCCATAATACTCTATGATAATTGTATATTTAACTCATCAAAATGATCTAATGGTTTGTTTGTGTGTCTTCTTGCAGAGTCATCTACCTCCAAACTATAAGATCACATTGATTGATGTGGGCCTGGTTATTGAGTACCTGATGGGCGGGACTTACAGGTGCAACTACACCAGGAAGCGCTTCAGAATCATTTACAATAATCTACATGGCAGCAATAGGGTGAGTTTGAACTGTTGCAACACCAGAGGGAAAACAGTTCATAGTTCTCCATTAGCTTTGTGTTGTGTGAACGTGCCTTCTTGACACTTTCATCTGGTAGCAATTAACAGAAAATGCCTGAAAGCTGCTTTGGCGTAGGATGCATTTCCAACAGACTAAAAAACACAGAACCAAGTTTTTATAAAAAGACAAAAGTGAGGCATCAACAGGAAGAAGTCTCTGTCTGCCCACATGTGCTTAAGCATGTTTACAGTTTGCAACTTGTGTCATCGTGAAGGAATCCGGATAAATCAAAATATCTATGCTGTACTGACATTAGCTTGCTAACAGCTAACTTGTCTTTTCATAATTGTATTTACCGTACCCCTGGTCGACATAAAGTGCTCAAATAATCCCTTGACATGCTGAAATGTAATTTATGGAGGTAGTTTTTATTGTCGTGCCAACTCTTTTCCTCTCTCATGGGTGTGGTATAACACTCTCTGTATCTAACATTTATTTTTCTTGGTGTTTTCTGAAACTTCTGTCTTTGTTTTATGTATTGTTTTAAAGGGGACCTATCATGCAAAATGCACTTTTTGATGTCTTTTATACATGAATATGTGTCCCCGGTGTGTCGGGGAACTCACGCAGCGTCAGAAAATAAAACCCTCTCTCTTTTCCTTCGTACCCAAATCTTTAAAAACGGGGGTACAACGGAGCTGATCCAGATTTGCCGCCAATATGACGTCAAATCGGCGGCGGACCCACAGCGCTATCAGAAATGTTGCTATCAGAAACAATGCCCGACTGTTTTGGACGTAATGTGGTCGGTGCATGTTCGCATTAGCATCGCTAACACTCAGAGCTAACCTGTACTGGAGAGAGCATGTGTGTGAAGAAGCAGGAAATAAAAAGGAACTCACCTTGTGGTATAACCGGCAAGAGAGAAAGTCTTTGAGCTCCATACTGTTTCAGAAATCATCCTTGATAATCCATGATATGGCGTTTCATCATTGCAGTATCTGCCGGTAGCATCTCCCGCCTGAGCAGGCATAAGCTCCGCCCCTCTTTTTAAAGCTTTATACCCCAAATCAGCACTTTTGAAACAGGAAGTGAAATAGAGGGATATGAGGCATGGCTAGAATGGGTGATCTGTTTGGTATTTTGCACAAAACACTTCATAGACACGTTTCTTATATATTTGTATATATCTGAGACCTATGCTATTGCCTAAAAATAGCATGATAGGTGACCTTTAAGTGGTCCTTGGCACGTGGATGTCGTAAAAAATAAAAGCTATAGTAACTAGTATAGGATTGATGTTAGGCCTGAAAGTATTGTTGACTGAGAATCGTGTATCTTTCTTCTTCTGCGCAGAGGTCGGGGCGCCACCCTGCAGGTCCTGGTTCTCATTTGAGAAAAAATAACGAGTCCTTCAGCATGCAGGCTGACAAGAAGGAGAAGACGAGGCACAACCACTTCATCAAAACTGCACAGCCATACAAACCTAAGGTAAACATTGGAAATAGGAAAGAAGGCTTTCCTCAAAGGGAAAGTGTCTAACCTATCTCTGTATCTAAGGATTAAAATAACGTCTGCCTCCCTCCCTCATCCTAGCTTGAGTCTTCCACCGAGCAGAACAAAAAGAGAAGCAAAGAAGAGATCGTGGACATAGACGACCCGGAGACGCGGCGGTTCCCCTACCCTTTCAATGAGCTGCTGGTTTGGGCCGTGCTGATGAAGAGGCAGAAAATGTCGCTGTTCTTCTGGCAGCACGGCGAGGAGAACATGGCGAAGGCGCTGGTGGCCTGCAAGCTCTCTCGATCTATGGGCTACGAGGCCAAGAAGAGCGACGTGGTGGACGACACCTCCGAGGAGCTCAAGGAGCACTCAAAGTAAAGTCTTTCTGTGGTATTAATAATAATAATAATAATACATGGGACTTATATAGCGCTGTTCTGGAAACTCTAAAATGCATTATTTATTTGGTTTGTTATTTTATCTTTTCTTGAATGTCATTTACCACTGTTATGTATTTATATTTGTTTATTTGTTTGTTTGTTTAATATTTTGGTTTGTTTGTTTTTCAATAACAAATGTATTTCTTTAGGTATAATATATATATATATGTTAATAATTTAGTTTTTGGGAGAAGGGGTGAGATTAAATAAGTTCATTACATGGCTTAGTTGAATACTCTATTCTGATTGGTCAATTCAGAACACGTGACACTTTGTTAATCCAGAACAGACAGACCGCTGTCAAGCACTTATTGACCGTTGTTAAGGATGCTCACATCTGCACAAAGAAGTCCGTTCGATTTAACTGTATACAGTTTGGCCAGTTTACTTTTCTAACTGACAAGAAAACAGCGACAAGAAAACAGCGGAGAAGTAACG
>NW_011338298.1:0-2896 GCF_000735185.1 Notothenia coriiceps
GTAGCGCGCAAAAGTAAAAGTGGAACCGAGAGTGGTATGCCGCTGCTGCGGCTTATATTCAGGTGCGCCTTATAGTCCGAAAATTACGGACTATAAGGCTATATAGTTAAATTAGAACAACTTCTTCCTGAAAGTCAAGTGTCTGACTTTTGAACTTGGAATTGCTGTCCTCAATTCAACTCGCCACAACCATGACACACAGCTCTCAAGTTGACCCGCATGCCAACCTCAACTTGAATTCCAAAGGTCCAAAATAGACACGGCGCTATAATTTAAAAACTAACCCAACTGAAACTACCCCCCCATTTAGTAGTGAAAATGTGAGACTGGTGTTGAATCATCCTCCCGTAAATGCAAACTTTCAATTCCTCAGAAAGATGCAAAGAAATGAACTAATATTGGCATGTATTGTGTGCCGAGTGCAGAAAAAGGCTTCCATTTATCCAGCAGCAGGGGTCTGACTTTAGCCAGGCTCAGTGCAGTAAACATGCAAGTACAGGGCTTCCTTTGAGCTTAAACACCAAACCTTTCAGAGCAGTTCCAATGACATTTCAGAGAGAGTTTGTTCTCCCATGCAATGAAAGCTTCTGCACATTGGGGATCTGTGAGTGTGTGTTTGTTGATCTAAAATGGAAAGAAACACCAAGTGATATTCACCTAAAAAATGTTTCTTGCAAATGGAAAATAGCTGGGTTACCCCAACTCTTCCCACTTCCTTTTCAGGGACAAGTTCTCATGAAAGGCTCAGAGAATATGAACGTATTAGTCTTGAAGACATAACTCAATGCGCTTGCTTTCAGCCGGTAACTAACAGACAAAAAGCCCTGATAAGACAGACAGCATACAGAGAACCTCTACCACTCTATTAATAATGCATTCTTGGTTACTTTCTGTCCATTCATTCTGGTACCATTCTGTTTTCATGCTTCTTCCCCTCCCCTTAAGCCATTCCTTCTTCCCAAAGTAAGAGCCATATAAATGGGCTCTCAGTCTCTATTACAGTAGAGTGATGGCTGCTTTCCAGACAAGCAATCGCTGTGGACACCACTGTCCTCTGGTCCAAACCACTGAACCACGGCCTCTGCTTCCTCTATTCTCTCTATGGGGGAAATGCTCCACGTATCAATGTGTGGAAAGCAGATTTGGACCAAGGACATCAATTCCTACACAGCAATATATTCTTGGAAGCAAAAATGTAATAAATGTCACAGAATTTCCGGCAATAAATATGGGTTCCTCACAAATAAATCCACACCATATGCAACCTGATTCTTGTATTTAAATAAGAAAGCCACAAAATGACACAAAAGTGAGATTTAGTGGCTCAATGTATCATCCTAAGGCGGAACATTTATTGTAATACAATCTCTGAGGCAGCAGTGTACACAGGTAACTTCAGAGATGTACAGCAGAAGTGTCCCACATCCCTTTGGTGATCTATCATTCCCGAGTTGTTCTACTTTTAGTTGCTTTCTTGACCCCACTGGTAAGGAGGAAAAAAATCCACAGTAATAACCAGAACTCATATCCATACTGTATCGTGGGAAAACATCATTTTCAGGTGAATGCCATATTTTTGTTGTATTATTTTATCCCTAAAGCATTGAGGTGGATAGTCAAGCAGGTACATCTACTTCTACGCATGTACATACAAAAGTGACAGATTCCCTCATTACTAAAACATAAATGTATTTCAAGTAAGGTTAGATGTTGTGCTTTTCCTTTTGAGTTGCAATGGTTTAACCTGTTAAACCCCGAGCCTGTTTTTCAGGTTTCAGGCTCGAAAATGACATTCCCAGAATAAATGACCATATCTTCCCTTCTAAAAGGGTTAAATTAATAATATTTTTTCTCAAAGTAATGATAAACCTGTCAGTTGGATGTAGAAAAGTCAGATTCAATATAGATGTTTTTTATTTTAAAGAAAATTCAGATTGAACATGGTAAAAAACTGTAAATTATAGTGTCCGTCCAAAAGATATTTTGTACTTATAGTGAAAACTAACCTTGGATGACGGGTTAGTAGACTAAAAGCTTTAGGAATCCAAAGTACAACATATAATAAGTACCCTGTATCAAGATTGATGCAAAACAAGTGATATTTGACATTTTTAGACAGATTTAGCAAAAACAAACCTCTTCTAGGGCCATTTGGGTGGATTTTTCATATCTCCGGCTCCCCCTGCTGGATTTTGACATGTGACATCTCTTTCTAACCGTCAGAGCCAATGGAATCGAGGGGAACTCCCACATAGTCCTTATTTGGTCATGTGTGTGTATTATACTGCCGCATAGCCAAGACCGGAAGCAGCAGCCACTCTGGTGGCTACCATTAGCAGCTAACTTTTGCTCTGCGATTTTTACATAAAAATGGAATTATGGATTATAAATAATTCCAATTATTGCCCAGGAACTTTATCAACCTATGGATTAACCGATTCAGCCGCGTTTTTTCTCGTTTTAATGCCATTGAACACGTCTTTTGATCAGATTAACAGCTACGGTGAGACGATCTCCCTAGAAGCTACGTAAAGGCACGTGTCGTGATGTCTGTCTTTGCTTCCCCTGTCGCAAGTTCGGATCACTCAGTGATGATACTATATACCTAAATAATCTGTGGAACCACAGCTTTAATCGGAGATCTTGTATGTGCAGCTACGATAAGTAATAAGGGTACTTTTATCTTGAGTTCTGTGCCAATGTCCGTTAGCATTTTTCGCTAAGGGGTCATTTAGATGCTTCTTATGAGACTTGTGTTTTGTTTTGGTAAAAAATGGTTTATATCGTCAGTTAGCTGAGATTATTTCCGTTAATCTGGTATAACACATTAATAGATTCTTAAATATTAAGATCCCCTGAGACACAGTGTCCTGAAAAAAAGAAACAGGGTCCCCGC
>NW_011338299.1:0-2425 GCF_000735185.1 Notothenia coriiceps
GGCGGTGGTGGCAAAGTCCATAGAGACTTGGCTTGGCAACTGGAAGGTCACCAGTTCAAGTCCCTGAAAAACCAAGTGCTACCGAGGTGTCCCTGAGCAAGGCAACGTTCCCTACACTGCTCCCCGGTGCCATACATAATGGCAGCCCACTGCTCCTATGGGTCAAATAGAGAGGCGAAGTCCCTCCCTTTCCGGGCGACCTCCATGGGAACCTATTTTCGGAAAAAGTATGTATTGAAGTCAATGGCGAGAGAAAGATTATCTTTCGATCCCGTTTGAATTGTGCCACGAATTACACATATGATGTTTGTTAATTTAAAAGAGAATTTTGCAAGTCGAAAAAATTAAAATGTGTCGTAAAACTGTGAAGTAACACTTTTTTTGTGTGAAACCGCTCAATGAACTACATCTCCCGTCTCGCACCACACACCAAGACGGCCGTCACGTTGGCACATTTCACTCCTTTCTTTCAGAATGAGGCGGAAAGTATTAAAAGAGGTGAAAATCACTCCAAGTCTGGGCATGTTGAGAGCTGTACATACACACAAGGGGAGTTAGTCGGTTCCTAAGAGCCAGCATGCGGGACCGGGACTCTGGGATTTGTAGTCTCTCTAGTTGCGTATTTTTCATAGTCTTATATTTCAACAGTTTTACGACAAACTGTGACTTTTTTGACATGGAAATGATTTTTTAAGATTGACAAACATCACATGTGTAATTCGTGGCGCAATTCAAACGGGATCCAAAGATAAACTTTCTCTCTCCATTGAATTCAATACATAACTTTTTCCGAAATAAGGTCCCATGGGGAGGGAAGTAGATGGGCGGGACTTTGCCTCTCTATGCAGAGAAACCGTTTTGTTACATAGTATCTGTACTACGTAATGACAATCAGTTGAATCTTATTCAATAAATAAATACATTTGTTTGTGTCTATCTGAGCAGTTCATGAACTCTTAATCCTCTTAACATTACAAGCTCCGACAGTTGTAACACTGCAAGAACGGAAAGAGCTAGATGAGCTAGATGTAAATACTAGAGATCAATTGATCCAACCCCTACATTGTTGCAAAGACCAAACAATAAAGAAACACAATGGAAGGACAATTAGCGCAGTGTGTATTGTGTTTACGTCAGACAAGTGCCATTTGTTTTGCATTTCTCATAATGTCTTTCACAGCTCCTGCATATTTTAACTCAGCTGAAATGCGCTTCGTCTCATTTAGACTCATGTAATTGTCCCAAAAGTTAAAATATTCATCAGACATATAAAAACATCACAATTGTACTGCAGGGAGAGGATGAGCTATGCAAAAGCCTTCTGCTCTCCCCTGAAATTGTACATCTTTAATAGAGGGTAACACTTTCTGTTAAACGTAGTGGCTTTTCGTGTTTTAGGGGAAATCGTCATGTGATGTTGCCAAATTCTCCAAGCAGCTTGTGTGAATAACAAGCAGCAAAGCAGAGTGGAAATATTGGCACTGTTGATTTTATTATTACAGATAGTCCTTCACAGCTAATTTGTTTTACATCCGTCAACAAACCAAGACACATAAATAAATTAAACATTTTATAATCGTTTTCTTATTCATGGCAGAGGTCAAATTTTGCTCACATTTCAAATTATAGCAAAATATGTGAACAAAGAGGAATATTCATGTTATCCACTGAGAGCTATCACCATGCGATTCATTATTCAAAACTCCTGCAAAATCATTTGTAAGAAACCAAGAGAGATCAACACAAAAATAAATGACAGTAAACTCTGCCATACGGTGGTGATGTAAATGACTCATTTCAGTTCAAGGTGCATTTCTGCAAACATTTCTGTAAAGCTTTTATGAAGTATAGAGAGGCGAAGTCCCGCCCATCGACTTACCTTATTTCGGAAAAGTTATGTATTGAAGTCAATGGAGAGAGACAGATTATCTTTGGATCCCGTTTGAATTGTGCCACGAATTACACATACGATGTTTGTCAATCTTAAAAAATAATTTCCATGTCAAAAAAGTCACAGTTTGTCGTAAAACTGTTGAAATATAAGACTATGAAAAATACGCAACTAGAAAGACTACAAATCCCAGCATCCCGGTCCCGCATGCTGGCTCTTAGGAACCGACTAACTCCCCTTGTGTGTATGTACAGCTCTCAACATGCCCAGACTTGGAGTGATTTTCACCTCTTTTAATACTTTCCGCCTCATTCTGAAAGAAAGAAGTGAAATGTGCCAACGTGACGGCCATCTTGGTGTGTGGTGCGAGATGGGAGATGTAGTTCATTGAGCGGTTTCACACAAAAGAAAGTGTAACTTCACAGTTTTACGACACATTTTAATTTTTTGGACTTGCAAAATTATCTTTTAAATTGACAAACATCCATGTGTAATTTGTGGCATAATTCAAATGGGATCGAAAGATAACTTTTC
>NW_011338300.1:0-3629 GCF_000735185.1 Notothenia coriiceps
TACATATTTTTAAATTCATTACTTTTCATATTTTGCATGAACAGTTTCACCTAATTCTATTATATTCTGTCACTTACGTTCTTTATGTTTTATATATATTGTTGTGTTCCTTGTCCTTGTTATTATTGTTGTATAAATTAATTGTAATATCTAAATAATATTAAATCGTAAATAACAACAATGCTAATATTGTTATCATAAGATATATAAACAATTAATGAAATACTTATGAAATAACATTAAAATAATAATGAATAACCTAGCATCTTGCTAATTGTTGTTAGAAAGAATCATTTAAGATCCTATGAACACCAGCTGCTGTTGTTCGGAGCTCATTGTTGTGCATTTAACAACAGACAAATGTGTGTGTGCATTATTAATATCGCCAAGGAGAAAACTTGGTGAGAAAAATAAAATATGGATGGATAAACTTAAAACATAACAACACAATACATAAATGGTAATGCACAACAACAGAAGGAGGGACCAATCACAAATAAAAACAGCCCTAAAGCAGGGACAATATCTCCTCCCACGGCTTCTCATTTTATACTTCATTATCCGGGGGAGACTCCCCTCACTGAAAATGTCCAGAGGGAGTTATCAAAAGTGACATGTCCCTTGTTGAAGTGGCAGCTGCACTGATATGAAGCCGCGGGCAGTGCTGATGCTTAAACACCCCCCATGCTGCTCTGATTGCCTGGGAACGGACTGAAAACGCATCAATAAAAGGTGCTGGAAAAATACGTTTTTTATAGGTAGGAAGGACACACGTTAGTGACATACAGGTGCTATAGGAAGGAAAGGAAAGGAGGGAAGAGGAAGCAGGAGAGGTTAACTGTTAGGAGCAGTGTGGAAGTAAAGTAGAAATACTAAGATGTATTGTATCAGTATGTAGTGTCTCTACTGGGACATGTCTCCATGCTTTAATGTTCAAAAAGCTCTTTATTTTTCTCATACTGCCTGCTCTAGTGTGATTGGTCAACAGCTTAGAGATGTCCCGCCCCTAAGCCCATCACGTATAATGTGTTGTTGTTCCGTAATGATGTCTCTTTGGAAGTGCTGCTATTGGCTCAGCTCTATAACACATTGGTTTTAACATTTCTAAGCGGTTGACCAATGACACATAACAGCCGTCCAGCTAACCAATCAGAGCAGACTGGGCTCTGGTTTCAGACAGAGGGTGAAAAGAGGGGCTGCAGTATGAGAAAAATAAAGAGCTTTTTGAACATTAAAGCATGGAGACATGTCAGTGTGATGTTCTACAAGATTAATGCCACTAAAACCAACTTAGTAGATTCTGTAATGAGTTAAACTAAAATGAGATACAACTAAAAATGCAATTCATCCCAAACCCACACTGATAAATACATAATAAAAGTTTTCATGACGCTTGTAGAGCAAGATGTCTTCCCTCAGGGTGTGGAGGTTGTTTCTCCTTTGGAAAGAAGTCTTCCCTGAGGGCACAAGTTGCTGCACAAATCTGTTCATAATTATTATTTTAGAAATCTATTTCATGTGCTGGAGTTTAAGTAATTCCAAAACAAGGCAGAGAGGTCCGTGAAGCTGCTCAGAACTCCGCCTGAAGCACTTTTTCAAAATGCTAATGAAGGCCTTCGGGTGATTTGGATCAGTATCCAAACTCTGAAATGTTTTTAACAACAATCCAATTCTTTCAGAGACAACCTTGACAAAACAAACGACGGTACGGAGCGATGCCGGGGGGAATGATCCGTTCGGGGATTGGCTGGCGGATGAATCGGAAGAGTTTCATAAGGGGTGACAAGGACTGAGAAACGGCCCTGAACTCTGACCCAACAACAACTTTTTACTTTGAGCACCAGGAAAAGCGCTATATCAATGTAATGTATTATTATTTTATTATTAACAACTACAACAATTAGGACGCCCACATGTGTGAACCACAGATATGTAACAAGACATGGATAAAGCATTTGAGGCGGGACCCGTTAACTCATATCCTTTGTGGCCGTGCAGAAGCCAAAATGGCCGAAGAAAAAAACCTGGATTAACTGTAGATATAGAAGCGAGAGTGTTACGTAGTGATGTCACTATGTTCAGGAAGTAAACAAAGGAGTACCATCAATAGGACTTAGGCGGGGGAATTCCTATCCTCAGTGGTGCAAGAAGCCAAAAACACCTGGATCAACCCTTAGCTTTTGGGCGGTCGTCCACATCTACAGAGACCAAGCGTACTTTTCCTTAAACAGTCGAGACAAACTCCCATTAGAGGGAACACAGGGAATTTAGCCTTTGCAGACCATTGACATGCACTAAAACCCAAAGAACACACTAAAGGAACTTAAGTAAAACAACCTTATTATAAATTCAGCTGAAACACAGATGGCTGCTCCTCCACTGGTTCCACACACACTTCAGAGCATCAAAACTCCAGCTCGGGTGGTTCTGTCTAATTGTTTGTATCTCTTCATGAACTGCGAGGGTCCAGCAGATGTTTGGGATCATCAGTGACACCAACTCATTAAAAAGTTAGCAGTAAAACGATACAAATATTCAAATGTATGCTTCACTTTCTCCTCCTGGTGCCGGGTATCACAGAAATGGAGCGTATTGAGTGTTTCCCCCCCGCTGAGTCACCAGGCGTTTCTCTGATGAGGATTACGAATCAGCATTTCTGCTCTGAATCAACGGAGCAGGACTGCATGAAGCGCCGACTCGCTGCCTCCAAATCTGCTGAGTTTAAGGAGAAATAATACAAAACCCTGCAGGAAATTGCACCAAATATGAAAACACCTGGGGAGTAGGTACCTCGCTTCTGATTCCAGTGTTTAACTCATGTACTGAAAATACTTAAAGGGCCCATGTCATGCTTTTCGGTTATTCCCCGTCCCCTTGTGTGTTATGAAGGTTTTTCTGCATGTAAACGGTCTGCAGAGTCAAAAACCCTCAAAGTACACCCTGTAGGGAGTAAAACTCTAACACAGTCTATGCTGCCCCAGAACGCCTCGTTGGACATTTCTCCTTTTCCATTGTTTACTTCCTGGGTTCTGTGACGTGTGAACTCCCAGAGGCCACACCCTCTGCCAGCCTTTCACGAAACAAAGCTTCCCAAACCTTTCAGCGATTCATGCCGGATATGTACAGCGTAGGGCACTGAAGAACGATGCTGTTCCTACTTTGTTTGGACCAGGGGGAGATTCGGTACACAACCTGTAAATATTCATTGTTGTTTGTGTATTTATGATGTTTAAAACAAACAAGGTATCTACCACGACTGTTTAAATGGGTAAACGTTTTTCGGGCTGCTAAGTTGGGATCAGCGTTAGAAACCTTTTTCTTACTCAATATCAAGCCACACTTATTGTTTTTACTTCGGCTGTGAGTGTTTGTGTGCTCAGGATGAGTTTCGCTTGTTCTCGCTGTATCGCCGACCCGGAAACCTGTCCGCTCCTCGGAGCAGCTCGCAGCAGCGGCGAGCAACAACGAGCCTCGCAACGTCCCGACCAATCAGAGCACACTGGGCAGGGAGGGGGCAGGAGCTCCAACAAGGCATTTAGGACTGAGAGTGAATACTTGGTAAATACACATACTATACAGAGATGCTGTATGAGAAAACAATGTGAGTTTGGAAAATTGCACAATTTAAA
>NW_011338301.1:0-1694 GCF_000735185.1 Notothenia coriiceps
CACACACACACACACACACACACACACACACACACACACACACACACACACACACACACACACACACACATTCTCTCGAGGTAATGTGTGTGTGTACTGTGAAAGATATAAGCAGAGCAAAACCACCTGAAAATAACTATTTTATGTTCAAATCCTGCATCCCTCTGTACTTTGATTTAGGAGAGATAGAGAGAGAGAGAGAGAGAGGCAGAGTCCCCCCCGGCTCAGGATGAGATGAGACCCCTCAGTGGTGAATTATCCATGTCAGGTGACTCGCCCGGAGGAAACAGCTTCACAGCCGCTCCTGAATAATATCTCATATCTGAATAAATAAGAAAACCTGACAAAACAACCAGACTGCAAAAAACAAAAACCTGAATAAGTGAATTTATTCAAAGTTTCTTGGACTTTTTGTTGACAAACTAAACCTGATTTGTCGATCGTAGAAAAATTGTTTTGTAACAATTTTGTGTGAATGTTAACCTGGACATGGGAAGTGTATTTGAGCCCCTTGAAAAGTGCTCTTTAAATACACATTATTATTTAATAATTGTATAAATAATATGATCATTTTTTATAATAATCATATTAATAACATTTATTTTGATTATAATTATTTTTGTTTAATCATTATTATTTATTTATTTCCCTAATACTTTAAATTAGACAAGTCAACAAGTGTTTATTTATTTTTTAAACACAATCTATGAAACGGATATATTACGATCCCATGCTTGAATGTAAATGATGTGAAATCAGAAATGGACCAATCAGCAGAGAGGACTCACCCAATGACGGCAAAGGCAGGAAGCTCCTGGAGGTCGAAGGGGAAGTCGAGGCGGAAACGCGTTTTAAAGAGAGCCGTGATGGTCTCTGGAGAAGGAGAACAGAAAGATCAGGAACCTGTCAGAGTGTCGTCCAAACTAACAGACGAGTTTAAAGCAGGGCAACGGAAATATACTTATTTTGAGTATAATGGAGCCGTAACTGTCCTTAAATACAGCTGCATAACATTGTCAAAAGGTAAATATTGCTTTGCACCACTGGAAACATGTCAATAAGTCAGCTGTCAAACATATATATAATTACCATGTGAGCTTGATAAGATTACTGAGGGAATCCGTCAAGATAATTAAACATTTCTCAGCTTCATTTACTTTATTAAGAAGTGAGAGTTTCCCTTCTGTTAGGTACCAACGTCTCGGTAGTTTGAAATCATTTTCAGAATTTCTTTATATTGAAAACTTATTTTTTTCAAAGGTTTATTTTGTTTTCCCCCCGATTGTTTTCATTTAATATCCTATGTAGTTTATAGGGAAAGACCAAGTTAATCTGTCGGCAAAAAATATATACATTACACTTGAGTTATTAAGACACTTGTGATGCTAGTAACCACATTCCTGGTAGTTTGACAGACTTCACAGAAAGGTGTTTTGAATCATTTCCCTGACCTTCGTCTCGGTTCCACACGGCCAGAACTCTGAAGATGAAGGCACTGAAGGTCGCTGCGAAGAAACCTCTCCAGTAGTTCCTCACCGCGAAGAACGTGGACGTTACTTCAATACTGAACAACACACCTGCAACACACACACACACACACACACACACACACACACACACACACACACACACACACACACACACACACACACACCAGTTATACATCAGGAAGTCATTTATATGCAGACAGGTTG
>NW_011338302.1:0-2626 GCF_000735185.1 Notothenia coriiceps
TGTTGAAATAAAAACCAGGCGATGTTCAGAGACCCTCACGACTGAAAGCTGACGAACAAATCTTTAGTTTGATGTAATTATGGTTCATTTTTAAGTGTTTTTAACTCATTATATAACATTAGTGCTCGTTAAAGGACCATAACATGTTTTAAACACAGCGACACATATTCCCAGATTCATGAAAAGTGACTTTAAATGAGTTTTTCTGCAAAATTCTCAAAAAACAGTTATTTGTAATTATATAGTTCATATAATAAACATGTTTCTTTCCCATCAAATGTTTTTCTTATTATTATTAAAAATGTTTTTCATAAGTATAAAAACTAGTTTCGGGATTATTTCTGTAATTCTGAAACCTTTCCTTGTTTTTTTAAATCCCTCTCGCATCAAATATATTGTTCTCAATACTACCTTAAATTTGGGCATCATTTTAAAAATTAAGGTGTATATCTTAATAGTCTTTTTCTTTTTCCGTAATCATGTAAACAGTTTTTTTCGTGATTACGAGAAGAAAAAAAGAAATTCAAAATGTGTATATATTTATTTTTTTATTCTTTATTTTCTTATTATTTATTTTTCTAGTATCAAGTAATATTTTCCCCTAATTATACATAATTTTCCGTTATTACTAAATATTTTTTTCGTGACGAGGAAACATTTTATTCCTAATTATTTTCTTTAATAATTTGAAATATTTCTCGTTTCTTTTTTACCCTTTCTTTGGTGTTTGGAGAAAACTTCATGAACTTCATGAACTTTAAGCATCACGTACAATTAAAAACATTGTTTGAAATATTCCAGCAGCTCCACGTGTCGCTGTGCGTTGAGAAATGTAAACAGGAAGTCCTTTATTAAAGCAGCGGTGAAACAGGTTGAGGTGAGTTCACAAAGATCCTGTGTGTTCGCTGACAGGACGCTCCACTCGGAGTGAAAAAGCGGAGATGTTTTGGTTCATCAAGACGACAAAAAATGTAAAAGAAATGACACGGTGAGTTCAAACAAGGCAGTGCAAAAACTCCTCTTCCTCCTCCTCCTCCTCTTCCTCCTCCTGCAGTCAGTAGTAAACCTCCTCTCCTTCCTCCTCTCCTTGACTCCTTGTCTCCTCTCCTCTCGTTGGGTTCAAGCAGAGTTCAGATACTCCAGAGCGACTTCATAGCAGAACTTATACTGTTCCTGTAGAGGAAAATCACCCAAAAAACACACTTTTTAGCATTTAAATATACATAAATAAAAAATAAATATATATAAATAATATTACATTCATCTATAGATTATTGTACATTTCAAATAATTGAAAGAAAAAGAAATGTAAATATTACCAGCAGGTCCACCATGTTTGGTTTGTTGTTTCTCAGAGTTTTTACGGCGTGAAAGTTATCGACGCAGCGCTGCTGACGTAACATTTCACACACGATGCTGACGCTGCAAAACACTCCACTACGACCACCGCCATTTCTGAGGAGAGGAGGCAAGGAGAGGAGACAAGGAGAGAAGAAGAGGAGAAAAGGAGAGGAGACAAGGAGAGGAGACAACGTGAGAAGGAGAGGAGAAAAGGAGAGGAGAAAAGGAGAAGAGACAAGGAGAAGAGACAATGAGAGGAGACAAGGAGAGGAGATTTAATTTTCAGCATGTGTTTCCACTGTTTGGCCACCAGATGGAGACAAAACACCACAAATGAGCTCAGAATCAGTGCATTTGGAAGTATAACCGTATATCTTCAGTAGTATAGCAGTCTTTAACGATATTAATAGTAGTAATAAAGTACTCTGTGATGTCTCAAAGTAATCTGTAGTGTCATAAAGTACTATCTGATGTCATAGAGTACTCATAAAGTACTCAGTAATGTCTCCTAAGTACTCTGTGATGTCTTAAAGTACTATGTAATGTCCTAAAGTACTCAGTAATGTGTATTTGTGCAGTACTTCTCTCTTACAGGCAGTGCACCACGGTCCTCCCTTCCCCCCCGTCGTACTCGTCCTGCCACTTGTCCACCTGGTGGACGAGCTTCAGAAAGGAGCGCTTGTTTACGGGCGTGTCGCGGTACATCGGCCAGCCGAGGAACTGGAACTGCTGCACCATGCGGTACCCGTCCTGAGGCTGGGGGGAGACAGGGGGGAGACGGGGTTAAAACAAACACACCGTAACAGTAGGAGAGTGTGGTGAAAAAAGAAACACAACCCAAAGTGAAATCACTTGAAAGCTAAAGCTAAACACTGAGAGGAAGTAAGGAAAGGAAAGGTAAAGAGGAGGTGAGGAGAGGTTAATAAGCAGGCTAGGAAAGGAAAAAGGAAGCGGGAATAAGGAAAAGGAAGAAGGACATAGGAAAGGAAATTGGATACGGATAAAAAGGAAGAAGAAAGGAAGGCAAGAAGGAAAGTACAGGAAAGGGAAGGATAGGGGAAAGCTCATTGTAAAGGAGAGAAGGAGAGAAGGAAATAAGGAGAAAACCAAGTAAGGTAGGACAGGAATGAGGAGGTAAGGAAAGGTAAAGTAGGACATAGGACATGGAAAGGAAATAAGGACGTGGAAAAGGAAAGGAGAAGAGGAGGGAAGGGAAGGAGAAGTAGGACATAGGAAAGGAAGGGAGAATGTTAGTAATACATGTAAGAAGTGAATAAAGAAGAGA
>NW_011338303.1:0-4920 GCF_000735185.1 Notothenia coriiceps
AATTCTCAGGAGAGGACGACCTACAAGTTCAACATATAGTCATACATAAGTGCACAGAGATGAAACTTCTCAGAGGCAGACGACACAAGTCCACATATAGTCAATACATCCCAGAGGATGAAATTCTCACAGAGAGGACGACTACAAGTCCACATATAGTCATACATCTAGCAGGAGATGTGGGAAATCTTCGTCAGGAGAGGGACGGACTACAAGTCTCACATATATCATACATCGTAGACGATGAAATTTCTCAGAGAGGGTTACGACCTACAGTCGACATATGGTAGTCCTACACAGTTCACAGAGATACCTAAATTACGCTCAGGAGACGGACACTACAGTTCGCACGATAATAGTCCATACATCGCACAAGGATGAATTGTCTCAGCGAACAGAGTCACGATGATTTTCAGTGTTCGTCTCTGCGCGCAATGACTCTCTTGTCCCGAGATGACTATATCATAGCACTGACATCGAATTGACGTGTATCAAGATGCAGCTGTCAAAGGGTCACTGCCGTAACCGGACAGTCTCTCCCAGAGTCCACGCGGTCGAAAGGACGAAAGTAGCTACACGAAGGAATCTAAGCGACAGTAGCGTACTCATTCTCTCAGCAGACGCCGCTGAAACTGTGTGGTTCTGTGTGGTAGTGTGATTGGCGCGTCGTGTGACGTCGTGCGCGTGTGAGAGATCCATCCGTTGTAATGTTCGTGGTGTCTAGGTGATGAGTGTGTAGATCTGTGTGGCAGACGAGGGTAGAGTGTCGTCCGTGAGTAGCGTGTGGTGGTGTTGTGCATGTCGTGTGGTGTGTGTGTTGTGGACCACACACACACACACACACACAACCCGTATACGAACCATTGTGCTCTTGTTCTCCGTTCTTACCGCCGCGGACGGGGGTGGGGGAGATCACCAGCCTCTTAGTCTCGCAGTCCGTAACTAAGATGAAGTCTCTGGTCTACTGGTCGTGTCTGGGATGACACCCTATGGACGGTCCTATCGCAAATCTTCGGTCTCCTTACCTTACGGTCCTTACACACACGACATACACACAACACACGACACACACACCAACATTCAACAATTCTACTTAGAAGTCTTTCCGACATTTGACGTAGAGGTAGAGAAGAATATATGTGACGCGAAATACCTGAATTACACACACACACACACACACACCACTACATAAACAGGGAAGTCGACTTCCGGCAGTGGGACACCGAGGACATCCATGCCGGGGGCCGGGGTCTCGGGACTTCCTGTTTTATGTTAAGTTGGTGTGTGTGTGGTTGCGTGTGTGTGTTAATTCAGTTAGATTTCGCGTCACGACAATTTAGTTCTTACTACTACTTACGTCACATGGTCGGAAGAGCGAGAGGTAGATGTGGTAGGAATGTGTGTGTGTGTCGTGTGGTGTGGGTGTGTAGTGTGTGTGTAAGGACGATAAGTAAGACGAACGAAATTGGCGAAGGAACCCGTCCTAGAGCCTGGCCTTCATATTCCAGACACAGACACCGCAATAGACGCCAACGACTATCTGTAAGGATTAGAGCCTAAGACACGGGACCTCCGCACCACTGCGACCGGACGTGTGCGGACTCTTCACCCCACCACCGTCACGCGGCTACAGCACGGACCACAACACCACAATGACTCGTATCCGTGTGACTGCTGTGGCTGGTGTGTGTGGAGTCCCACACGACACACCTCCCCTCGGCACGCACTCACACACACACCACTCACACCACACACACACGACACACACACAACACCACCACACACACACAACCGCACACACACCCACCACACACACCACACACACACACACCAACGACGAGCGACCACACACACACCACACAACACACGCCACCCAGCACAACACCACACCACTACATACTGATATACACCTGAACATCAGCAGGAGAGGACTCTTTAAAGTAGAGACACTACATAATGATATACACCTGAACATCTAGCAGGAGAGGACTCTTTAAAGTAGAGACACTACATACTGATATACACCTGAACATCAGCAGGAGAGGACTCTTTAAAGTAGAGACACTACATACTGATATACACCTGAACATCAGCAAGAGAGGACTCTTTAAAGTATAGACACTACATACTGATATACACCTGAACATCAGCAGGAGAGGACTCTTTAAAGTAGATACACTACATACTGATATTCACCTGAACATCAGCAGGAGAGGACTCTTTAAAGTAGAGACACTACATACTGATATACACCTGAACATCAGCAGGAGACGACTCTTTAAAGTATAGACACTACGTACTGATATACACCTGAACATCAGCAGGAGAGGACTCTTACGTACTGATATACACCTGAACATCAATTCCTTAAAGGCAGCAGGTTTTTCAATCAAAGTTGTTCATTGGTATGTTTAGAGCTCCAGTAAAACAATAAGAAGACGATCTGTCCTATAAACTCCATTACAAACCCCTTGCTGTTACAATCTTCTCACTTTTCTAAGACTCAAACATACAACCCATTGCTGTAAATGTATTTTCTGCGTTGTAATCACTAAACTCTGAGGACTGCATGTTGTGTTTCCCTGATTTCCCACCCATAGCCTGTGATTGACGGTGGATCGCTCCTCATTAACAGGTTTGCACTCCGTCTTCCTGCAGCGTTCCTCAGGAAAGCTAGTCGATGCCAGAGAGAGCAATCAGCCCCTCGGGATCCATCACCAGCGGCATGATCCTGACCATTCAACCCTTTTCAAACACATAAAACATGCGCATACAAATGATCACATCTTCCATGCGTGAGAGAAGGAGCTCTAATAAGCCTTGACAGTTTCCCCTCATTGCAATTCAGACAACATATTTACTGTATGTTCCAAAGGAAGCGGGACTCTGCTGCTACAGTAGCACGTGTTATCGGTACAGAGCGAGTCTCTGCTTATTTAGACATGGAGATCAAATGGCCTTCGGGGCATCCTCAGAAAACATCAATCAGCTAATAGACTGTGCCGTTAAAGATGAAATACATTGAAGCTGCAGCGAGGCAGGACGGTGTCACGGAGAAATGCAGCTTTTCTTTGGCTCATTCTAGAGGACAAACGTTATACTTTCATCGTTTTCTTTTATCTTCAAAAGCGTATTCATCTTTTGTTCTTTTAAGTATTTTTACAGTAACCATGCATGGTTGCTAGGACGTAGAGGAATGCACGTCTCATCTAAACTCTTTCAAAAGCTGCTAGTGGTAACAATGAACACTTGCTAGGGTTAAAACTAATTTAAGGTTCAGTTAGGATTGTTGGAATAGCCAGAATAACTGAAAATCACTTATTAAGCGTGCGAACAGCTAGCGGGTTCTGCAAAGGGCAATTTGCATGCTAGGATTAGGAAGAGTTGATATCATCATTGTGTTGCATACTAGCAGATTGAGATCTAATGTCTAGACTGTGAAAGACAGGCTGAGTATGTGTACTTTAAAAAGGTCATGCTGCGTTCACACCGGACGCGATGCGATGTTTGGGGGCGGCGCAATTACATGTGAAGTCAATGCAGAGACGCGGACATACGGCGAGCATGACGCGGTGGGCGCGAATTCCGCCCAATCACTGAGAGAGAAGCTGAAGAGCCTGCAGCATCTGATCTGGATTCAGCTCTGTGTCTACTGAGAGGATGGACTGGAGCACAAAGGATGCTTCAGGCTGACTTTAGTGACTCCTTTGTGCACCGGTGGTGTCAGTTCACTGTGTGTGGAAGCAGAGAGAAGCTTCTATATGTCCCCAGTGCTCATCACCCATGTAATGACTCTGTGATTTACAACAATGCACAGCGGGAGATTCTCAAACTGCCCGTCCATTTTTACTCTGTGTGCCCATGAGCTGCTCGGTGGAGGGGCCGCTCTTTGTGTGTGTGTGTGTGTGTGTGTGTGTGTGTGTGTGTGTGTGTGTGTGTGTGTGTGTGTGTGTGTGTGTGTGTGTGTGTGTGTGTGTGTGTGCGCGCGCGTGCGTGCGCGCGTGCGTNACATACAGATATACACCTGAACATCAGCAGGAGAGGACTCTTTAAAGTAGAGACACTACATACTGATATACACCTGAACATCAGCAGGAGAGGACTCTTTAAAGTAGAGACACTACATAATGATATACACCTGAACATCAGCAGGAGAGGACTCTTTAAATGATATACACCTGAACATCACGATTAGTAGAGACACTACATAATGATATACACCTGAACATCAGCAGGAGAGGACTCTTTAAAGTAGAGACACTACATACTGATATACACCTGAACATCAGCAGGAGAGGACTCTTTAAAGTTGAGACAATACATACTGATATACACCTGAACATCAGCAGGAGAGGACTCTTTAAAATAGAGACACTACATAGATATACACCTGAACATCAGCAGGAGAGGACTCTTTAAAGTAGAGACACTACATACTGATATACACCTGAACATCAGCAGGAGAGGACTCTTTAAAGTAGAGACACTACATACTGATATACACCTGAACATCAGCAGGAGAGGACTCTTTAAAGTAGAGACACTACATACTGATATACACCTGAACATCAGCAGGAGAGGACTCTTTAAAGTAGAGACACTACATACTGATATACACCTGAACATCAGCAGGAGAGGACTCTTTAAAGTAGAGACACTACATACTGATATACACCTGAACATCAGCAGGAGAGGACTCTTTAAAGTAGAGACACTACATACTGATATACACCTGAACATCAGCAGGAGAGGACTCTTTAAAGTAGAGACACTACGTACTGATATACACCTGAACATCAGCAGGAGAGGACTCTTTAAAGTAGAGACACTACGTACTGATATACACCTGAACATCAGCAGGAGAGGACTCTTTAAAGTAGAGACACTACATACTGATATACACCTGAACATCAGCAGGAG
>NW_011338304.1:0-2890 GCF_000735185.1 Notothenia coriiceps
GTGTGTGTGTGTGTGTGTGTGTGTGTGTGTGTGTGTGTGTGTGTGTGTGTGTGTGTGTGTGTTTTCACACTGGGTTTGTTTTTAATTCCTAAACAGAATTAGCTCGTAATGAAGAAAAAAGCCATTGGGACATAATTGGAGCTGACAAACTATAATTGCACGCTCTCCATGGATCCATACATGTTTGTCTGAAATAATAAACTATTATCGCGTACGAATACGATTATTGGAGTGAATATATTGAGTTACAGATTGAAAGTGTGTGTGTGTGTGTGTGTGTGTGTGTGTGTGTGTGCACTCACAGTAGGAGCAGCCGTACACCTCTATGCGCAGACCGATCCTTCCCTCCTCGCTCCAGTCCAGCGGGACGAGCCTCAGGAAGCGAGCCACGATCCCCGGCTGCAGCTCGTGGCGAACCGAGCTCTCCGAGTTCGAGTTTCCGGAGAAGGCCTGTGAACACACACACACACGCACGCACGCACGCACGCACGCACGCACGCACGCACGCACGCACGCACGCACGCACGCACACACACACACACACACACACACACACACACACACACACACACACACACACACACACACACACACACACACACACACACACACACACACACACACACAAAGAAATGAAATACATCAAAGCCACAAGCCTGCAGTCAAACAAGCAGCTCCGGGACTTGAGGAAGAGTATGCGTTCCTCTCACCACATCCTGCCCTAAAGGTGCCCACTAACAAAACATACAAAATAATTATGAGTCTACACACTCTAATATGCCCGCCATAATACGATCCGACTGCAGGGGATTTCAGGAGGAAATTGCATATTGTATTTACCTCGAAGAGGATGTAGGAAACTCCCTTATCACATCATCTCATATTTAGGCTGATTTTCAGGTCTTGTGATTGATGAGGTTCACAGTTTCCTACATCCAGTGAGTGCAGCCTGTGAAATATCACCCTCTAGACAATACTGTTTTGTCTTTTGTGGGCAGGAGATTAGACTTATATTTATTTGCTGTAAAACCACATCCAAACATTTTCATACATGCAAAGAACACAGTTTAAGAATCCCTTTGTGCGTCTAAACTCTAAAGCAATCATGTTATATTTGGCAATTGGTCAGATCTTTAGAAATGTGTTGGTACTACACTTCAAGAACAACAATTATTGTGGCATTATCCTTCAGCAAAGGTAATATTCTTAACTCCAGTAATCCTGTTAGAGGGGAAGCTCAGTGTATGAATATATGTGTTTAAATTCACAGAAATAAGAAAATCCATCTGTGCCAAAAAAGTCAGTAGAACATTGAACACATCTCTTCTCCAGCTCCTTTTATTCTTGTGAGACTTCCTCTCTCCTCGTGCTCTGTGTCTCTCCCTTCACTTGACCTGGCACATTATGAGGAGCACCTCCGACCACCTACTAACCTCACCACAGTGCCTCAACTATTCTCAACTCCTCTCGGAAACAAACACACACACACACCTGACCTGTTCCCTCTGCTCTACACACACAACATTTGGCAGGAGCATATTAAGAGCCTAGCAGTTACAAGATGAGAGAGGACAGCCATGTGTTAGTCTAGATAAGACATGCATGGGTCAGGGGAGTATTTTGGGACTGTGCTTTGAGTAGACTCCTCAGTGACCCCCGTGTGTGCCCCTGAAGATAGGCTATCTGCAAAGAAGAAGATGGTCACACAGAACCTTCATTATGGCGTTCAGCAGACACGAGATGAACCTCCTCTGTGCCTTTCCTTCACTTTTATTTTGTATCTCTATTTATCCAGGCGAGGTTAACTGAAGGCACAAACACACCATTTTTTTTATCAGCACCCTGCTTCAAATTCACACTGCTCCACATGACTCATCAGGGTGCCCTTCAGTACACTCGAGCTGCAGCAGCGAGTCTCTGCAGGTGCACAGGTCCTGGATGAGGGGTAAGTGATTTCCAGCCATGGAGCTCACTCACAATACTGTATGTCACAAGCCAGGGAAAACAGAGAAACCCTTGAAAGTTAACACAGGGCTCCTGCTGGTTCAGAAAGGGAAACCATTTGTCATGTCACACTCTTTATTTTCTGAGTGGTTCCAATGGATTTAAAGCATCTCAATGATATTTCCCGGGCGTACACAGGGTTGGGTTGTAACGGAATACATGTAACGGCGTTACGTAATCAGAATACAAAAATCAAGTAACTGTATTCAGCTCGCGTTACATTTGAAAAACGAGTAATCTGATTACAGTTACTTTCGTAGACCTGAAGTGAATACATTTTGGATTACTTATTGGAATTATTGGTGGAAAGATTTCCTCACAACATTTAATATTCATTACCAAAGGTACAGCCGAATCATCACAGCGCACAAAACCTATTACCGCCGCAGATGGACCAAAAAATGGAGCGTTTGAAAAAAATGTCGGGTCCGCTCAGTGAAACAATAACAACGAAACATGGAGGAACAGAAGTCTGCGTTTAAATCGTGTGTGTGTGTGTGTGTGTGTGTGTGTGTGTGTGTGTGTGTGTGTGTGTGTGTGTGTGTGTGTGTGTGTGTGTGTGTGTGTGTGTGTGGAGGTGTGTGTGGTTAAAACAAATCAGCCTGCGGTCGCTCTTTAGCCTTTCTGATGATTCTGAAGTTAAACACAGTGAAGGCGGTGCTTGAAAGGCGGTGCGTGAAAGGCACTGCGCGCTTGTCTTCTCAGAGGCTGAGTTAACCCTCCCGCTGCCTCCTGGTGCTGCAGAGATTTCATGAAGTGAAGGAGGTCCTGCCAACACTGGCAGGATAGAAGACCACACGCCCGTTCTAAGCCGTGTCCCTCACTCCTCACATCCCAAGCTGCATCCCCAAAAAGTGTATTATGTTGTTACATCGTTTCAGATGTT
>NW_011338305.1:0-2477 GCF_000735185.1 Notothenia coriiceps
TCCTAGTTAAATAAATAGATGAATAAATAAAATATATAAATAAGAACAAATAATTAATAAATACATAAATATTGATAAAAATGAAAAAAAAAAAAATGTACCGTAATTTTCGGACTATAAACCGCGCCTTTTTCCCTATTTTTCGACGCTGCGGTTTATATAACGGTGCGGCTAATCTATGGATTTTTACAGCTAACGGCCAACACCTTTAACTCTATGGGCTCTATGGCCGGTCCGCGGACCCCCACCTTTAAGCGGCGGGTTCCAGCAGGAAAAGCTGGAGGCCGGAAAAGAGTGAGACAGGTAGCGCGCAAAAGTAAAAGTGGAACCGAGAGTGGTATGCCGCTGCTGCGGCTTATATTCAGGTGCGCCTTATAGTCCGAAAATTACGGTAATTAAATAATATAATAAATAAATACAATTAATCAGATGTGTGTGTGACGACCCACCCGGACGAAGGCTGCTGTTTTTCGGGAGTGATTCCCTCTCATCACGCTGCTGGTCTCCATGGCCAGCGTGTTCACCGTCTGCAAACACAAGGTGAGCTTTAAGGAGTGTGTGTTGTGTGTGTATAAAGTATATATTAAACATATAACCCAGATTATTACTGACGTGAATGAGCTGCACCAGCACGGACTCCAGGTTACAGAACGACGCCCTGGCCTCCACACAGAAACTCAGCTGCTGCTCGAAGTCACGACCAAAAGAAACCTGGGATCCACACGGACAGAACATGTGGGGAAGGAGAGAGAAAAAAGTGCTTTTGTTACTTAGTGTAATTTACTTACAGATAGAAAGGAAGATTATTAACTTTAAAAGCCCCTATCTGGCAATGTGACGCAAAAAGAAAATGTCCTGAATGTCAAAAACGTTCTCAAAATCATGACTTCATAACACAAAATAATTAAAATGACTTAACAAATTGGTGAATTAAGATCTCACAATAAGGACTTTTCTTTGCACCAAGATGTGTATTAATCCACCGCTGAAAATAGTCCCCAACATATACAGTATTCCAGCTTGTAACCTCTCCCAAAAACGACTGTGCCAAGCTTTTATTAAAGAACAAATTAACCTTATTAAATAACTAGTTTTCTTGAGCACAAGCAAATATAAAATGTCTAACGTTTGTAGGAAAGCCTGAGCACTCTCACCATGCGGATGAAGCCGATGATGAGCAGGGACAGAGATCTCTTCTCATCCTCCAGAGTCAGAGCGCTGCAAACAGACAAAGGAGAGGACTGATGCAGAGAATTCAGGTCAACATATATTTCTTATAGTTATATTCAATACAAGCAAATGTTACGCAGAGCCTTACAACATATCCTGGGGGATTATGTCAGTAAATTAAAGTCCCCTATTAGACTGTTTTTCATCAATATGTTACATGTCTCAGATATATACAGAGCCTGTCTCTGATTGGCTGAAACACCAAACAGATCATTGCAGCATTACCCATAATCCCCTCTGTTTCCGCCTTGTTTCCAAAGTGCTGATTCTCTGTCTGTTACTTTAGATAAAAATAAGGAGCCCCTCCCCACGCCCCTCTGAGAGACATTTGGTTACAAAGAACTCAATGGTGCTCTAGGAGGAGATTAAGGTGATAAGGGGGGGGTTTATCTTGGTTGCTGATTGGCTAATGGTTACACAAGACCAAACATCGTTATGACATCACAAAGTGGCCAAAATCTGATCACAGGGTATATGCAGGAATCCTGAAGTCAAATGTAAAACCTTTTAGGACCTTTTTTAAGACCCTTTCCGTACATCTTAAGACCTCATCGCAACTTCGAGTTCTAACCGGTTACATTGGCAACACACATTTACTATATTTATTGTAAGATAGCACAACTAAATAGTTTGTGATAACTCTTTGTCATAATTCAGATAGAACAAAGCACAAGAGAATTAATTGTGTGACCAACCCAATGGATTGATTTAGGCATTGTTCCCAAGAGAAGCCTCCTCTCCACATGAACTTCAACCTCTCTGTGAAGGTCAGGTTTAATGCAATATGCTGCTTTGTTGCTTCAGTAGACTGTGCTCGTTCATTTCAGTATAACTCCTCAGAAACCAGTATTTGACCAATAAACAAAACAATTGACAAAACTTTGAACTATGAAATATATTAAACTTTGGTGAGCTTCAGCGGGGTAATGCCATATAGGAGCTCCCTCACAAATACCCAGTGGTTAAATTGGGCGGGGCTAAGCACATAGGACGATGCTCTGACGTCATCACCCTCGCACATTTGTCATATGTTTACAAAAAACAATATATATAAGACTTTTCTCGTTCTTAATATAGACTATATTTAGGGTCGATATGTGTTGACATTACTTAAAAATAGCAGATTTCTGTGACCGGATATCGTTTTTTTGCGTTAAGTTCCCATCAGCAAAAACACGTGGGTTTGTCATTGAAATCAGGACAGCAGAAAGCCTACACATCTTCCGGCGCAGACTGAAAACTCATCT
>NW_011338306.1:0-2263 GCF_000735185.1 Notothenia coriiceps
ATGTGTGTAAGAGTGAAAATGTATGTATGTAAAAGGAGAATGTATGTGTGTAAGAGTGAAAATATATGTATGTAAAAGGAGAATGTATGTGTCTGAGAGTGAAAATGTATGTATGTAAAAGGAGAATGTACAGTATGTGTGTGAGAGGACCAGTATGAATTACGGCCTGTACGGCCCCTCATACATAACATGTCTGATTCTTTAATGTGTAACTGAGATTAAGAGATTAATTATGCTAGTGGAGCCTCGCAGCGGCGAAACTGTGGCGCGCTTACACTGTAGGTGCGCCGCATTTGCGCTTTAGATGAGGCTCCCTCCGCAAGATGAGGCCCCCTCCGCGAAGTGAGGCCCCACGCAGTCTGCCTGTAGGGAGCACACACACACACACACACACACACACACACACACACACACACACACACACACACACACACACACACACACACACACACACACACACACACACACACACACACACACACACACACACACACACACACACACACACACACACACCTGGTGGTCTTGGATCTTGCGGCCCACCACCCTGAAGGCGTTGTTCCCGGTGTGATGGTAGATGTGGACCCTGCTGAATCCAGTGGAACCCCCCGCTGGGACCCACTTCTTGTTTCCGTCATCGTACACCATGACGGCGGCTCGCGCCTGGCAGATACTCTGTTCACTGCAGCGAGACAAAGACAGGGAGTTATTGAACAAGGCATCAGATGGTCAAACATGTGCTGGTTTACCCGTATGCTTTAGTTCTTTTGTGTTGTTTCTCCCCTTTAGACTCAACTCAGACTGCTGGACTTCAGTCTGAATGACTTCAGCCACAAAAGCCTGAAGGATGCTGAACTGTGACTACAGGGGGGTGACAGAGCACAGCCATAACTACAGCTGTAACTGAAAATACACAGTGTTCAGTGCGACCCTGAAACACAAAAGACACACTGCTAAATGAATATTGTACTGCACAAGCCACAATTGCACATTGTGATTAAATGTAACAAATACACAGTATTTTTGATTCCATGGTGGCTCTTCCTTTAGTAATTGACCTACTCTTTTTGAAACTGAGTATTTTTGTTTGCACACACTTACTGTGTGTGTACTTTCCGTTATAAACAATGTTTGACATGAATTAAATAATACACTGTCATACTGTCTTTCCTAATCAGCAAACAAATGTACCTCACACACTGCTAACGGTCTGATACGCGTGCACATCTCCTGTGTATATGTGTGTGGTGTGTGTGCATTATGTCCGGTTGTGACATCAATAATTATGCAACAGTGTTCACACAGTCATTTCCATGGTGGAGAGGACATTTAAATATATACAGTATATTTTTCAGTCAGACTGTAAATGTATTTGCTGCGCAGTGTGAGTGTCACTGAGCTGTTGTTACTCTAGAGCAGTGGTTCTCAAACTTTTTCTGTCAGGCCCCCCCTTTGGAGAAAAAAAAAAGTCGGGGCCCCCCCAACACAAATACTGTAGTCAGGCTCAGTGGCGGTGCCAGAGATTTCTCTTGGGGGTGCTGTGGGGTAGCTTGACGTTTCATTGAGGATGCTCAAACATTTAGAGTTTCCCATTAATGTACCGGTCGCTACAGTGGAATTTTCTACTGCAACATTCCCCACGCAAATACACAGCGTACCTGCAGCTGTTACAATGAAGGCTTGATAATCAGCTCACGGCATATAGGTGTAAGCAGGGGTAAAGTGTTATTTTTATAGGTGGTGTGTGGACCTTACATAGGGGGGTCCGGGGGCAAGCTCCCCTGGGAAGATTTATTTTTAAATATTGAAGTTAAAAGCATCAATCTGGTGAACTTTGAGAGCAAAATGAAGAGATCTATGGATACCTCTCTCAACACCCATATGAAACAGAACTGTAAATAGATTTACTTTTTCTTTATGGATATTTTACAAATCACCCCTTTTAAACTTTATTCTTTTTTTACTGTCATAGTATTTCATACCTGTTTTTCATTTATTCTCTTATTTTTTTATAACTATAATGATCATATAAACGTGTGCCTCGGAAATAATTGTTTACATAAATGGTGACCAAAACGTTTGAGACCCACTGAGATAACACTGATAGAGTCCTTTAGCTCACTGAGCCTCTCAGTCTGACGGGAGAGGACTCTCCTCCACCTTGTCGTTGAAAAAACTCCTTAAATCCGTTAACATAGCTTGCTAGCACAAGAAGCTAACAACAACGATCTCCGGTACCGGTGCGCTCTCTCTCGCGAGTCGC
>NW_011338307.1:0-1116 GCF_000735185.1 Notothenia coriiceps
AGACCCCCCCAATAAAGCAAAACTGCACGTTTCAGAGTGGCCTTTTATTGTGGCCAGCCTAAGGCACACCTGTGCAATAATCATGCTGTCTAATCAGCATCTTGATATGCCACACCTGTGAGGTGGGATGGATTATCTCGGCAAAGGAGAAGTGCTCACCATCACAGATTTTTTCAGATTTGTGAACAATATTTGAGAGAAATGGTTATTTTGTGTACATAGAAAATGTTTTAGATCTTTGAGTTCATCTCATGAAAAATGGGAGCAAAAACAAAAGTGTTCATTTATATTTTTGTTCAGTGTATATCTATATATATAACATATATATATATATATATAGATAGATAGATGGATAGATAGATAGATAGATAGATAGATAGATAGGTAGATACAATGTTAAAGATATTATCTCAAATATAAACAATATAAACAAAACAAAATAACATATTCTGGATAATTATAATTATAAGTCAAAAATACAACAGGATCCAAAATACTACAGGTATTTTAAAAGAACGGATATTGTTCTATTTACCATAGAGATAAGCCCCGCCTCCTTGCCAGCACATATAGTTTGAGTAAACACTAATGATGCTGAGATAAAACTCACGATACTAACATGGGGCGAATCTTCATTGGCGTGACTATAACACTCTCTGTGATAGAGCTTATAGTGAGGGCTGACCAGGTACTGGGCTGATCCAAATCTAATGGATTGAATTGTTGTCTTTGTGTCCAGGTTTTGCAGCTGAGCAACAACAACATCTCTCAGATCGAGAACGATGCTCTGGCTCCGCTCTACAGCCTGGCGGTTCTGGATCTGGAGGGAAACAACCTTCATCACCTCAAGTTCAAAACCCTCATCATCCTCCACACCACGGCCACTCACATCCAGCTCTCAGGTTCAAATATATACAGGACTGTCTCAGAAAATTAGAATATTGTGATAAAGTTCTTTATTTTCTGTAATGCAATTAAAAAAACAAAAATTTCATACATTCTGGATTCATTACAAATCAACTGAAATATTGCAAGCCTTTTATTATTTTAATATTGCTGATTATGGCATACAGCTTAAGAAAACTCAAATATCCTATCTCAAAAAATTAGAATATC
>NW_011338308.1:0-2812 GCF_000735185.1 Notothenia coriiceps
TGTGTGTGTGTGTGTGTGTGTGTGTGTGTGTGTGTGTGTGTGTGTGTGTGTGTGTGTGTGTGTGTGTGTGTGTGTCAGGTCTCTGTCAGCGCTGTCGGCCTATCACAGCGGAGTGTTGACTCCCATGAAGATGCGTTCAGAGTCTCAGAGCACGCTGCGGTTATACAGCGGCAGCCCCACGCGCTCCGACAAAGACACGGTGTCCATCTCCTCCTTCTACTACAAAGAGCGGGTAAATACACACACACACACACACACACACACACACACACACACACACACAGACACAGACACAGACAGACAGACAGACAGACAGACAGACAGACAGACAGACAGACAGACAGACAGACAGACAGACAGACAGACAGACAGACAGACACGCACGCACACACGCACGCACACACACGCACACACAGGTTTGTTTTCGTCAGTTTGTCTCTTTAACTTTCTCTACTTCTGTGTGAACTGAACTGTATGGAAGTTCATTAAAGTCAAAACTAATGATGGGAGGGAAACAACAATTTTATTTATTTAAACTCCCCTGTTAGATATCAATAGTCCTTTAGATGTAATGTATTTAAAATGAAGAAAAGTTATAACTAATGTTTACTTTTATCACAAAAAACGAAATCTTTGTTTAATTTTGCGATCCATTTTTAATTTACATAAATATAAAGATTGCAGCCATTACTTTTTAATCATTAAACATTTAAGTTATTAAATCCTTTTACATTATATCAAACCTTTTTTCTTGATTTTTTTCTGGAGAGGTATAACAGAGGAGTTTAATTTGTTTTCCGTCTTTCTTTTTGTCCGTAATGAGCTTCCATACAAAGACAGACATCACATTCCCAGCAGATACACTGAGGGTAGTTCAGGGGGCCTGGGAATGTGGAGTGCTCCCCTAACGTCTGATGTGGTGTGATTGTACGTCTCCCTGACGGGCCTCTCTTTGTTTTTGTTGTTGTTTTTTTTATTTTATTGTGTTGTTTTATTTCACCTGCCTATCCCCTGCTGTGGGCCACGCCTCCTTCCTATTCTCCTCCAATCAGAAGCTCCCAATCTCTGCCTCCCGCCGCTGGTCTGTCCAAACCCTCCGTGATTGGCCGGTACTGAAACTGTCCCGCCTTCTTTTTCCTCCGTCGCTCTTCTTCTTCAAGCTTTTCTTCGTCTCGGCGTTTATGATTATTTATTTATTTTGCATGTCTCTGATTGGCTGCCGTCCTCAGCCACTAACACCGTGAACTGACCTGCGTTCTGAATTTGAAACAGCAAACCTTTATTATTATTATTATTATACTTTATTCTCAGGGAAAAAGAACGTCAACTGTTTGGTGTGATGGTGAGGCAGTGTGTTGCATCATGGGAGTTGTAGTCTTTTTTGGCTTAAAAGTGAATAAAAAGTAAGTTTATGACAGCCGCCGCCACAGGAGACCAGAGGAAACACACTGTTACTTTTTGATTAAAAGTACACATTCCGGTGAAGCAGTGTGGTGCATCATGGGAGTTGTAGTCTTCAGATTTCTCCTTTTAAGGATTGCTTCAGTGTACAGTTTGTTTTTACGAATAACATAGCATTAGCTGGCAAATCAGATATGTACATTTATACAATTTTAATGAAGAAATTATTCATATATCATACCTTCATCGTATTAAACTTCAAATTCAGAACAGATAACCGACTTCCTGTCTGCTCTAAGCTTTAACGTTCACTAACGTTTAACTACAGCAGGTAAGTTTCTAACTATTTATAGCTTCATTTGAAACATTCTTAGTTAATTTGGCTGTTCAGGCTCTATGAGTTTGTTAGAAACTGAACACTAACCATGTGTTCACACTGCGAGGTTTTTCTATGCAACATTTTGTACCAAATATTACATTTAATCCAAAGTCTAAGAGCACTACTGTCTAAAGTCCTACATAGCCATGGGAGTTATATTTAGAGACATTCCGAGATTAGTCCTAAATGAACGAGAACAAAAAAGAGACTTGTGGAAATTTGTGTTTCGACAAAAATATTTTATGAAATTATGAAAAGACAATTTTCTTATTTCACAATACAACAAATGTCCACGAAAACCAGTGGAATCATTATTGTCTGAGATCAGTTTAAATGTACCAAAACTATTTGGGTTATTTACTGGGAAAATGTTCCTATTATTTATTTTTGTCTCGCAGTGTGAACAGTCATTATTAGTAATTTGCCATCCAGACCACTTTTAATTAAGTGGTTCTGTCTGTCTGTCTGTCTGTCTGTCTGTCTGTCTGTCTGTCTGTCTGTCTGTCTGTCTCTCTGTCTGTCTGTCTGTCTGTCTCTCTGTCTGTCTGTCTGTCTGTCTGTCTGTCTCTCTGTCTGTCTGTCTGTCTGTCTGTCTGTCTGTCTGTCTGTCTGTCTGTCTGTCTGTCTGTCTGTCTGTCTGTCTCTCTGTCTCTCTGTCTCTCTGTCTGTCTGTCTCTCTCTGTCTGTCAGAAATCCCGTCGTTTTAAGACAAAGAGAGAGGGGATGGATTACGGTCAGCGTCCCATCAAGCTGGCGGGGAAAGTGATCATCCAGGAGATCTCGTTCCTGCTGCCCGTCCACAAAGCCCTGGGAGAGAGCTACATGTGAGACACGCTCCCCACAACACGATATAACACGCTTCAACACCCACCAACATTCTAGCACACACTACGACACGTGACGGTACACTAAAAATTGCTTCATCATGCTACAACACGTTCAACATGTTCAACATGTTCAACACTCTAAGACACGCTACCACACATACAAAATGCTGCCACGTGCTACAACCTGTTACAGTATACTCCAAAT
>NW_011338309.1:0-2133 GCF_000735185.1 Notothenia coriiceps
GATGAAGACTCATGATGAAGACATGATGAAGACTCAGGCTCATGATGAAGACTCAGGCTCACAATGAAGACATGATGAAGACTCAGGCTCATGATGAAGACTCAGGCTCATGATGAAGACTCATGATGAAGACCTCATGATGAAGACTCAGGCTCATGATGAAGGCACGTGATGAAGACTCAGGCTCATGATGAAGACTCAGGCTCATGATGAAGACTCAGGCTCATGATGAAGACTCATGATGAAGACATGATGAAGACTCAGGCTCATGATGAAGACTCAGGCTCATGATGAAGACTCAGGCTCATGATGAAGACATGATGAAGACTCAGGCTCATGATGAAGACTCAGGCTCATGATGAAGACTCAGGCTCATGATGAAGACTCAGGCTCATGATGAAGACTCAGGCTCATGATGAAGACATGATGAAGACTCAGGCTCATGATGAAGACTCAGGCTCATGATGAAGACTCATGATGAAGACTCAGGCTCATGATGAAGACTCAGGCTCATGATGAAGACTCAGGCTCATGATGAAGACTCAGGCTCATGATGAAGACTCAGGCTCATGATGAAGACTCAGGCTCATGATGAAGACTCAGGCTCATGATGAAGACTCAGGCTCATGATGAAGACATGATGAAGACTCAGGCTCATGATGAAGACTCAGACTCATGATGAAGACATGATGAAGACTCAGGCTCATGATGAAGACTCAGGCTCATGATGAAGACTCAGGCTCATGATGAAGACTCAGGCTCATGATGAAGACTCATGATGAAGACTCAGGCTCATGATGAAGACTCAGGCTCATGATGAAGGCTCTTGATGAAGACTCAGGCTCATGGCAGCCCTGAGGTTGTTGTACCACAGTAGCATTTTTATTCACAGAAGTAAGATTAAAAAATGAACATAGAAATAGAAAACAGTAGAAATCTCTCAGGAGAGAAAGTGCAACAGGCTGAGAGGCCGGTGGGTCTGAACAAAGCACACTGATGGACAGGTTGATGAAGAGAGCAGCCCATCGTAGAGGAAGGTATATCTGTCTTTAGTATCGTTAGACGTAACACGCCACACATTCTAAAGATGATCAATCATATCTTCGAGCAGCTACTCCGCTCCAGTCAGCAGATTGAATGTGACGCTGTTCCTGAAATCATTGACCTGTTTCCTAAACGGTCTCCAAGGCCCACGTGTTATTAACCAATACCGTTTACTGCTTTTATGCTAAGTGGGTCCTTATCCACTCTCAGTCATCCCGCCGCTTCCACACGAGGGAATCTGTTGATGCCTTTGAGTTTCCCCAGAGGAAACTGATCTGCCTCGCTGAGGGAAAATGATCCTCTTCAGAGCTCCGTGACACAAAGTACATTACTGTACAGAGATGGATAACAGGGGACATGATTTGGTTGTGACTAATACTGCTCCCAAACACAACTACTGGTGGTGTGTTTCTCACTGTGCCCTTCACATCCAAGACGTGATCATGGTGTGCCTTTGACAGGGCGTTGTGCAAAGGATTTAGGAAACATACTTTTCCCAATCGTTTCTTTCCCAGTCGGATGCCTGATGAAGTACAAACAACTGGAGAGCATAATCATGAACGCCACCACAATTCAATTATGTAATTATTAAATTCCTAAATGTATTCTATTAAGATGTCCGTGTTGTGGACATTATCAGCGCTGGAATATTCAGTACTTCCTCCCCTTTAATGTAACAAGATATTAATGGAGTTAAACTGAGGTTGATTAGAGATAATAGAACATGAATAAACTGTGTGTGTGTGTGTGTGTGTGTGTGTGTGTGTGTGTGTGTGTGTGTGTGTGTGTGTGTGTGTGTCAGAGAGCAGCAGACGTGAGGTCTTGTAGGTGGTAATTAGCACTTGGATTTCACTAATGACTGAACAGGAATCAGCAACTTCTACACACACGCTAACACATTCATAACAGACACACACGGACACACTAACACACACGCTGAGAAGATTAACTCTGTTGTAACTGTGTGTGTGGCAGTGTGTGTGTGTGTGTGTGTGTGTGTGTGTGTGTGTGTGTGTGTGTGTGTGTGTGTGTGTGTGTGTGTGTGTGTGTGTGTGTGTGTGTGTGTTGCAGGTGTGTGTGTGGGTGTAT
>NW_011338310.1:0-1795 GCF_000735185.1 Notothenia coriiceps
GTGTGTGTGTGTGTGTGTGTTAGCATTACTATACTTGTGGGGACCTAAATCTGTTTACACAGTCATGTGTGGGAACTCGCCTCCCTTATGGGGACAAATTGGAGGTCCCCATAAGGGGAATCATTACTTTTATGGTGAAAACTTGGTTAGGTTAAGGTTAGGATAAGTCTCCAGGAAGTAAGTGTGTGTGTGTGTGTGTGTGTGTGTGTGTGTGTGTGTGTGTGTGTGTGTGTGTGTGTGTGTGTGTGTGTGTGTGTGTGTGTGTGTGTGTGTGTGTGTGTGTGTGTGTGTGTGTGTGTGTAATTGGCAGCTTAGCTGTGTGGAGAAGGAGGTGCTATCTGTTCCCCTAAGTGTTCTGTGCTGCTTAGCCCTGATATATTTGATTCCCTGTCTTATGTAATATAAATTGTGGAACCAAATAAAGTATTCAAATGTGTGTGTGAGTTTAATTACATCTTCCTTGAATATATCTCCACAATTGACTCTTCTTGCTTTATTAACACAGGTGTCTCACTTTAATACGAACAATGTAATTCTGTTTTGAAGCCATAACGTCTGAAGTGTAGTAGATACAGCTCCTATAAAGGAATGAACAGCACTTGTCACACGCCATTTCCTTTCCAGCTGAATCTGGTGTACAGTATACAAATGATTTCCTTAATTTGTGCCCGTGTCTGCTCTGAATCATCGACTCCATGGCAGAGATATTTATTAGGATGTCCAGGGCTGAACACAAGTATGAAATCACCAGCTGAGATTGAAAACCTAATTACATTTACATACAGTTTCTGAGGCGTCGCTCATTCTGCTTTCACTGCTCCCATTCAAACCTGTAAACACCACTTTTCAGAAATCATTACTTTGGCACACTAAACACTTTCCTCCCGGAGAACAAAGCGAGTCGGAGAAACGGGAATACATTAGCAACCGAAATGAGATCATAAGCAGCGTTTGCGAGGTGGCTCTGAAATCACAAAGCACGGATGAAATGTGTGTGCGGAGCTGGCAGTTAGCCGCGGTGAAGGATTGAACTAATATTTGGAGTTATTAGCTCTGCTCCATTTTCTCTGAGCAGTGTGTCAGGTCCCGGACGACAACGTTTTTACTGCTGCTCTCAACCTTCGAGTGCTTCAGAAATATTGTATATTACTGATGATGAAAATCAATTCAAAACCACTCTGGTGTAGTCGAGAGACCATTTGTTTTTACATTTCAGACAGGCCTCAGTGCAGGGCTGTGGACTGGATGAATATAAAATCGTTTTGGACAAAGTATTGCAGGTTCAGTAACCCCAATATTGTTGGAGCATCACTTTAAGTACGTCCAATGTATTCTTTAGTTGTATTCATTTTTGAAAGTTCATGTGTCAATAAAGCTATCTTACCTTTCAATAAATGTAAATAGAATTGTGTGGCAGTGTGTTAGGGTTAAAGTGGTAAAGTTGGATAAGCATTTCCTGAAATTAGGGAGTCAAAGTTATTCTCATTTACAGACCCCACTGTCGACTGTATCGTAGGTCCAAAGTATTTCTTGCAAAAACGTAAATATCAGAGCTGGATGTTTCAAACCGTGGACGGATACAAATATAACAAATGATATGATTAAAGGGGCCCCTTTTGTATTTAGTGTCTCTACTTTAAAGAGTCCTCTCCTGCTGATGTTCAGGTGTATATCAGTATGTAGTGTCTCTACTTTAAAGAGTCCTCTCCTGCTGATGTTCAGGTGTATATCAGTATGTAGTGTCTCTACTTTAAAGAGTCCTCTCCTGCTGATGTTCAGGTGTATATCAGTATGT
>NW_011338311.1:0-58220 GCF_000735185.1 Notothenia coriiceps
ACATACATACACACACACACTTTTCAAGTAGTAGAGTAGGCTATATTTCTCACACTAACATAAAAATGGAGCAGAACCAGAGAAAACCCTCAGCTCAGACCCTGTCCCTCGATAGAGTTCATATTACCAGGTCTGCTTCGTATACCCAAGATGGGAATGAGTGTGTTAATCATGTGCTATGACACACTCTCTGCCATGCAAACACACATTTATTTGGATATGTGGAACCCATTCATGTTCACAGTGTGAGGTCGGGGAAGTGCATTCATTTGTGGAAAGATAAACATGACGGTATTGCCTCAGCTTTGCTTAGGTCAGGTTTAAACCACTCCACACACTCAAATACTCTGCCATCTTAATCTAAATAGTAAACACCTTTATCTATATATTGAATATACAGTCCATATCTTTCACGTAAGAGTGACAAATGTGCACAATATTCACACATTTTGAGTGTTATCAGCTGCTGTCAGCTGGATGCTGTTAGAGTGTTACGCTGGGAGTTGGAAAAAAAGGAGAAGGGAGTGAAAGGAGGAGGAATGCAATCTCAACACCTTCAGCTTGTGCCCTATTCACCTTACATGTTGTTCTGCAGGAATGCCATTAGCTCAGTGAAAAATGGTTGTGTGTGTGGGTGGATGTGCTCGTGAATGTGAGTGTGCAGATGTCTGTGTGGTGTCTGAGTTGGAAGCAGGAGTAAGAGCTGAAACTAATTTTGGTGAGTCTTCAAGTTTGTCCACATTGACTTGAGTTTTTCTTTTCAAGGCACTGTGTGTGTGTGTGTGTGTGTGTGTGTGTGTGTGTGTGTGTGTGTGTGTGTGTGTGTGTGTGTGTGTGTGTGTGTGTGTGTGTGTGTGTGTGTGTGTGTGTGTCATGTGAATATTGGATCTCCTACAACACTTTAATGCTGTAAATTAAGTAGTCTGTGTGCTGATTGAAACCAGACGCTTTTACTCAGACTTCTTACACATATGGCAGCACATCGTTCCAAGGCACCTTTCTGTTTTTCCAAAGTGCTATAAATCCATTTAAGGTGAAATGAACCAAGGTTTTTTGTAAGTTGGCATCTTTCACTTGAGTTATCCACTACATAAATGGTAATGTCTAAATTGGAACTAAACTCTGTATCTTTATGTCGCTGTATATGAATCTCATGTCATTTCAGATGTTGCTCTCACTCTATCCCTGTTTTTGACTGCAGTTTTATGAATGTATACTACTTCTCAACCTAACTTAGGTCAAGTTGCACTTTATTCTTGCCTCACCCTGGATAGAACATACAGTAATTTAGATGAGTGTCACAACACATTACGATTGTAAGCTTAGAGTGCATCACAGAAAAGTCATAGTGTAGGTTAAGCTGTCTTTATTTGGGCCAAAATCTCAGAGAGCCAAAGCAGACGGAGCATTAAAGAATGCCCTAAAACATTGGCCCAGGTTTGATCTCATCTCAGATTTAGCATGGTTTAATATTTCATTATAACCCCTCTGGCTTAAAGGGCTTTGTCTCAACAGAGTTCTGCATCGGTCAGCACATGGCCCACGAACAGATACATACGGACACGCACACACACACACACGCACGCACGCACGCGCACGTGCACGCGCACGCACACGCACACGCACACGCACACGCACACACACACACACACACACACACACACACACACACACACACACACACACACACACACACACACACACACACACACACACACTTTGGCCTGCAGAGCCAGTGAAAACAAGGCCGGGCTCTGCCAGTGTAAACACGGTCCATTGTTATGGGCACTGTTTCCCGCCTCGTATCCTCGCTCCTCGTGGCGGGAGAGGTACAGCGCTGGCACTCGTCCCATCTACCGCAGTTATATTAAGACTCATTTGCCATGCATTTATGTGACCATGTCATTATAATGCAGGCTCTAGAGTGTGATTTATGTCCTCCGTTTCTCTCCCTTGCACTCGTCTTTCCCTCTTTTATTGGTTCAGTTTTTACTGCTTGGCTCCTTTAAGTGTGGTTTGCGGCCGTTTGCTTCGAGAGGTTTCAGCTTTTTGACAATTATTTTTAGACAAGCAGCCGTCAATTTGCTATGATGTACCAGCTTCTGCCAACAAAGTTAGGCCGTAGAGAAAAACATGGGAAACGGCTGTTCTAAAGGATATAAATCAGGGTGTCGGTGTGTGTGTCGATGCACATGTGTGCTCAATTTATGCACAAATATCAGGTGGGGCTTTGAGTGTGCATGCGTGGTTATATCTCAATTATGTCCCTTCATTTTGTAAAAATGTGAGTGTATGTCATGGCGTCTCTCAGCTGTGACCCTGGGCCACATGTGCAGCCGATTAGGGCCAATCAGAAGGCTGTAATCAGGGCGTGGCTTGAGGATGGTGGCAGCGTGGCAGTGGGGGAGTTTTAAGACCCGTGATTAGTTTGTCAGACTGATGAGGAAGGACAGGGGGGGGGCCAGGCCAAATCCCATTTCTTCATTTCCATGCTTATTTCACCGCCACATATGGGGGACTTTGTTTATTTAGTTTGTGCCAACCACGCTGGGATAAAGCAGGGTTTCAAATTCTTGGTTTTTAATCTATTTAGGCAACAGATTTGTGCGGTGCGCCACATGAGATGATGCAATTACAGAAAGGTATTTAAATGTAACAGTATACGTTTCTACAGCTGGCAACTCACCTCACACCATATGAGTTCTCCTGATGCAGTACGGTGAACCAAGGCCAAGCAGGTTAAACACATACACCAGAAATATGTAGCTACTTCTATTTGTCTGGCATCAACCTCCTGCCCTTTCTGCTCATGGCAAAATGAAAATCAAAAGTTGGAACCACATTTAGCCGAGGCCTTTGAACCCGTTTTGTTGATTGGCTCTCAGATGTTCTGCAGTAAGATAAGATCAAAAATGTCCTCCTCAGATGTGTGCAGTTTCTGTGAAGTTGTCACAATGTAATATACTATGGCAAAATGAATTAGAGAGTACTAGGGTGGGAATGTCTGAACAATAACTGTTCCCATTGGCTTTACATATAAAGTCAGTCAATGTTTTAAGGAAGACATTACTCAATTTTGAACCTTGTTAAGCAACTGGAGCATGCAGAGTCACAGAAGCTGCACTTTATAGACTCAGTTGACATTTTTACGTGTGTGTGATTGAAAAGCTCCAATCTGTCGAATGTCACTTTAAAATTAAACATGTTCAACTTATGGGTTACAACATCTATAATACTAATGTTCACTGAAACAAGCTTAAGTCAAAGACGAGAGGTATAAATGACAAGAACACGTTAACAAGCTGTTCTTTAAATCATAGCAGTTAGTGCACAAACCACAAATGCTGCAAATGTATCTCCTTGGTATCAATCATCAAGTCAATCATCGATATATCCTGTCATTCCCTACTGTCAATTCTTTCAAAAGGCAATGCATGTTATGTCATATAAACAATTGGTACCATAAATGTCAGTAGTTAAAAGTTCCTGCTCAGTCTTTTCATCATTGCGTACAATTGGAAAAACCTTGTAATGTTTCCAGAGCATTAGGAGTATCCAGGGGAGGGGAGCTTTGTGAGGTCTGCTGCGCTCCTTCCTGCACTGTGATTGACTCTTGGATAACTGCCAAAATCAGTCTCTGGAAATCTGATCAGAGTGTTTATTCATCGGCCTTTAAACAAATGGTTCACTTTTACCATAAATCACATGTCACAGTTTCACTATTAGTGCTCCCGTCAGCAGAACCAGGCAGCTGATTGTTCGTTTGTCCGGCGCAGTGAAAATGCAAGAACGGCACAGGATGGACAGACAGCTGGAGAGAGAGTCCTCTGTTGGGCTGTAAATCAGCGCTGATCTGACTGGGCAGACACACACAGGGACCGGAGCGTGGCCCAGTGGCCAAAACCACATGTGAGAGGGCAGGAATGTAAGGCCCACTGCATTGTGGGTTTGTGTCTGTGAGGAAGGATTGCAGACTCCCTGACTCACAGGACGCTGTGAGGTTGGGGGGTGTGAAGGGGTGAGGATGGAGAGGAGGGGGAGGGCAGCAGAACTTTCGGGAATCAGAGTGCAAGTTCAGGAGGACTGTGAACCATCATCATGCTGTCTCGTTTACAGCCCCTTACTCTCCCATCACAACATCCTCTGAGATTTGACTCTTAAATCTTTTCAGGATCTCCTGTGAAATATAGATTATGAAGCTTTATGCACACGAGAGAGGAGAATATCCCAAGTGACAAATATGATGTTATTGTAGGTATTGTCTTGTATAAATATATAAGATTAAAGTTAACCCTTTTAACTCAGCAATACAACAAATAGTCCTCGTTGCAGTATCTTTAAATGCTTTATACCCTAAAATCTGTACAACCTAAGATAAAAGGTTATGTAAGTAAATAAACCATAATTATTGTTAAAAGTATTGAACAACATTGAGTTAGATGTAGAACTATACACAACATGTTTCATACATTCAATAAGCTGTTTGAACAATGTACATTTTGAAGTGTTTGAGATACGGTCCTTTTTATCGGCAGAGTGCGAAAGCATTTGTGGTTTAATGACGGTACACTCAGCATATATGGTATTGTTAAATGATAAGATAACAAATGATGTAATCTACTGGTTTCCGCGAGTGTAAAATTTCATCATGCATAATGCTAAATTAAGATAATCATACAAACGTTTTCAAAGGTGGTCAAAAGCTAATAAGAGTACCAATACCAAGGAATTCATGCTAAAAGAAAATCCCATATCAATATTGATTAGGCTTTAAGCAGAACAAGAAATGGAAATGACTGCTATACATCTCTGTACATACCGCAATCTAATAATCCTCTTTGTGTCTTTCTTTGTTTCCCTCACCCCCAAATCCCCTCCTTTGCTCCACCTTTCCTTCTCTTTGAAGTGCCAAAGAAGTTGCTCCAGGAGCAGGGACCCAGACCCCCGGTGTTCTCCCCTCCACCCAGCGCCCATGACCCCAACATAGTGGGAGACAGCCCTCCAGAGGGGAGCTCAGTCAGAAGCCCCGACGCTGTTCCAGGTAAGCAAAACGACACGAGCTGTTTCACTCTCTCCCCCAGTGACCGACACTCTCTCCCAGCCCCCCATGGAGAGCAGTTAACGCTAAACAGTCCCGAGGCCCCCCAGGCACCAGCAGAAACAGTCATTCAGGTTTTAAGTCGGAGCATATATGTATGTATATTTAAAGTCACACGGGTTCAACTGTTACCATATGTATCCAAGCAGAGCCGTCGGTTTGGACCGTTTATGATCATTGCTCTTAAAAATATACGGCTTTTCAAGAGCCAATGATGTGACCACAGTCTAAATCAGTCTGCTATACTGCCCTGCTCCCTGAGAGAGAAGAAAGACGAAGAACAAATGAAAGAACGAAAAAAGGAAAAAGAAGACGCCAGCTAGGAAGGAAACTTAAACAAAGCTTTATTCATGAGGGATGATGGCCTGCGTCCAGCACACTAATTACTCTGCTCAGCTACCGGCACTGTACTGATTAGGAGGATAGACGGATGAATGAGGAGCTAAGAGAGGGAGGAGATGTGTGCTGGCAGCTCCTGACGCATGAATGGCTTCACTTCCTCGCACCGGGCTTCAAACACTCACCTGAAGCTCGTCTAGAAAAACCTGTTTTCATCTCCTATAGGGGATGAAACTATGAACGCGGAACAAGAAACTTTTTACTGTAAATAAAGGTATCATGGAGGCGTGTGGTGCAGTGGGTTGTGCGTTGGTGTTGGGATCAGGGGGTCACAGGTTCAAACCCCACTGCAGTCAGCATGTCATAGTGTCCCTGAGACACTTCACCCCAAATTGCTCCTGTGGGGATTTGCCCACAGTATTGAGTATGTAAGTCTCTTTGGATAAAAGCGTCTAACAAGTGACATGTAATGTAATGTATCAGGATCTTCACGTTTATTCACCTAATTTCTCTTAGTTTATTTTCAACCGGATAAGTGTAAAATAAACAGAATCAATCTTTTTACTTGACCCTTATGTTACCATAATCCTGGACCAATTTTATAGCATGCTTAATGCTTAAAGAAATAGTTCCACATTTTGGGAATGGGGTAAGATGAGAACAGTCATAAATGCAACTTCTTAAAATAATACTTAAAAGATTCGAACACCACATGACTGATCAGGGTCATTTTGTACAAATGGACTAACTCGTTAAAAAGGTTTAAGAAGTTTAAATTGTAAACCGCACATTTTTATTGTCTCCATCTTTGGTCCTCACTGCTCGTTGCTGTGGTGTTTCTCCACTGCGATTCCCAGAGATCATTGGGCCATTATAGAGAAAGTCTCCGTTTTTTTGTCTCTTAAACCATGATGACGCCTAAATCTGGTCATAACTACCCAGTTCCCTTATGTCTTTTATTCATTATTAAGCCTTACCCTCTGTTGCTGATGCTAAAAACATCAAATACTATTTATTTCTCTCTATTACAACAGCAGTCAAAGACATTTTGAGTACTGGAGAAAACATGAAGAGTGCTTAATTTATGTTGAAATATGTCGTTGAATTAAGTGCACCTCACATAAATTAAACACTATTTACGTTTATGTTGTTATTTAACAATTTAAATTTTAGGAAAGAAATAAACGGATTATATGTTATAAATTGTAAAACATATTCAATCAAAAGAGCAACCACTGCATTTACATAATTATGTTTAGTTGTATTTCTAGCCCTGTAAATGTTTTTCTTAAGGCTACGTCTGCCTATGTTTATGTATATTAGAAATAGAGATTGCTGCATGTTGTTGGTTGAATGTTAGCTCATGCACCACAGCAGGGGGTCCAGGTGGAAGCATTTACCTCCTCCGTAAGCAACTCCAGTCTAAACTGCATTTATCCGATAGAAGGAGCCTGACTCACCTTAAGAGAGACTGTAATTAGAGGTCATTGGTGTGTGTGACAGCCCACCAAAGTATGCTCACCTGCAAAAATCCTGCATGTGAATAAGACTAAACACAGATTTAAGGCTCTGATATTGAAGTGAACGCTTCTGTTTATTTTGGCTGTCGTAGCTTAAGGGTTGTGTTTTTCAGTGAGCGGTTGCTTATTCAAGGAGCTAAAGTTTCAGTAGTAACATATTCCAAGTAAACACTTCTTCACGTTAACAAGATGCGACTACACTCAGAAAAAAGTATTAAAATCCTTCTGTGCTCCTCTGTTCTCTCATCTTGACTCCTCGCCTCTTGCATACACAACGAAGCCAGCATGTAAACACAGAAAGAAGTCATACTGTGATGAAGGAGAGAGAGAGAGAGAGAGCAGGAAACAGTTGTTCTCTTCTATAAATAGATTGTTTTCTGAGATTTCTGGGAAGCTTTGGAGATGTTGCCAAAGTGCAAACTTTTCCCATGTGGGTCTCTGTTCTCTTTAATGACATGAGTCAGTGTGAGTTTGACAGAAGCGGATGTTGTGTGTGTTATATTCTGGATCCCACAACTCTCCGAGAACATGTGTGGGCCTTTATGCGTGATGCATCTTTTATCAGAAGCTTGTGTCCTAGATCAAAAACCACTGAGAGACTGGTGATGACTCAGCAGTCTGAACGCTATAGTCACAATACTTCAGAGACACTACACACTGACTTTACTGTAAATTAGCTAACTCATGCTGTAATAGTCTGACTGTACATGCCGTCATGAACTATTTACAACACATCCTTGTGTGTCATTGCATGTGGGCAGACACAGATTGAAGTTCTATTTTGAAAAAAAACATGACTGTCTAAATAAAGAATTCAAATGATAAACGAATCATCCCCGTAAAATGTAGTCTGCTTTGTGTTGTTAAACTGAACTTTTCTGCTTTTTCAGAAAGGAAGAAGGTCAGGGAGACCAACCCTGACGAGGAGAAGCTTTCAGAAGCCGGAGTAGTAGAAGGAGGAGGTGGAGAAAAAGGAGGTGGAGGACAAAGAGAAACTCCACCGCCCCCCCGAGTAATGAATCCAATCATGAACTCCACGTCTAGCTCCAACATGGCCCTCATCAGCAACGCACTGGCAGCCTACACTTTCATATCAGGTAGGGCACACTTTATATAATCATGTGTGACATCACATCACAAATTAGACACCTTAATCTGATCTCCTACCTCTATCAGGAAAATATTACATTTAACCACAGAGATTATGATTAGTGGAGAAAATCAGAATCCCTTTATTCGTCCCACAATGGGGAAATGAACATTGTTACAGCAAAGTATAGATAAATAAAAAAAAAAAATAGAACACTATTTTATAGTATTTAAAATAAAAATTATAACAATTTACAGAAGTACACATTCAGGTAGATAAGTAAGTCGTCTTGAAAAAGAGCTGGATAATAATGTCAAGGGGCGTTTCAGCTCGAGATTACTCCATGGGCAGGAAAACATTTGTCCATTGTATTTGAGTGCGTGGCTTCATGTGAGGTACATGTGTGTGGTACGCTATCTTTTGGGTAAAGAAAACCCTGTTTCCTTTTTCCTGGAACTGACATTTGGGGGCCAGAGGAATGCAGATGTTAGGCCGAGATAAAAGCTACACACACACGCACACACGCACGCACACACACACGCACACGCACACGCACACACACACACACACACACTGTCAGTCACCTGCTACAGCCAGCTGCTTAAACATATGCTGCAATCATATGGGGGTTTGGATACTTCCTGTTTTATTGCCTCAAATAAACAGTTTATACTTAGTGAAAGGCACTAGTTATACAGTCAAATAAACATACACTGAAATGTTTAGTGGAGGCAGAACCCGTGTAGGGTGGGCTCAAAAGGGTTTCTTATATTTCTAAGCTGCCATTACGTTTTTAGACCCGCATTTTAGAATTCCTTTTACTGATGAATATAAGACCAATACAAATCATTTATGACCATCAAATGTGACCTTTCAAAAAAAGATACAAAGTTAATTGAAACTCTGTTTAAACATGATAGTAATATTTGCAATTGTATGCCTTTTTTATTTGTATTTCTCAATTGTCTGAGGTTTTTAAGAGCTGTAATCCTCAGTTTAAACAGAAAGAAGTGAGCTTGGACAATATAGCCAGGCAGTACTGTAAAGGCATGTTTTCTGTATGAAATCAACTAAACCTTTTTTGTCGTCTGTCTTTCTTCCCCCTAAAGACCACCCAGAGAGGGCAGCGCTCTTCTTCGTCTGCGGTGTGTGTTTGGGCCTCTTCCTCACACTCTTCGCCCTGGTGGTGCAGATCTCCTGTCGCACCGACTGCCAGCCTCGGCAGCGGCCTCCTGCCAAGAAACGAGCGCGCCCTGCCGACTCGTCCTCCGAATCAAGTGACTCGGACTCAGATTGGGAAACCACCTCAGATCTGTCGGCGCGGCGACACCGGCGGTTTGAACGCACGCTTAACATGAACGTGTTCACGTCGGCCGAGGAGCTGGAGAGAGCGCAGAGGCTGGAGGAGAGGGAGCGCATCATCCGAGAGATCTGGATGAACGGGCAACCTGACATCCCCGGGACACGGAGCCTCAATCGCTATTACTGAGGACTCTTTAGGGGCTTTTTTATGTAAAGCTTACTTGACTTGAACACAATTTAGGATGCACTTGGGTTGGGGCAAGAGACATGGTCCTTAAAAAGCTTTATAAGCAAACTGTGGACTCACTGATGAGAACAGGGGGAGGTATTGGAGATACAAGGAAAAGTCCTCCCTATTTGCTGGTTTGCATATTCCTCTGGGTATCATAAGCTGTACCCCATTCAGTAAGAGAATAAGCTCCCACTCCACATGGTAAGCTCACTTCTTTCTGCCGGAAGCGAGGGGTGAAAGGCTACAGCGCCTCGCCCGTGACCTCGGCAGGCCGTTTTGAAGTGGGGATTTATGGGTTAGCTGCCTTAGACACACACAGGCCTGCAGAGAGGGCATAGTGACTGAAGGACCAAGGCCTCAGATGGATCTGTTTTATGCAGGGTCACCTGAAAAAGACTGGGACACTTGGAGCTTTATGCTCAGCACCCTCCAGTATTTAAGTGTGGACTTTACAGAGGGGCGGCATAAAGCAGAAAGAAGTGTACTATGGGACAATGTAAGACAATCTTTCCACAGAAAATAACCACGCTGCCTTTTGAACTTTCTAAAAACCAAAATATATGTTGGAGGGAATTCATCTCATCCATTATGAAATCTATTTTATAATATTTAATAGTTTATTGATGTTGTGTATTTTTGTTCTCAAGTATGGTTTATTATGAGATATTTTTATACTTGGCGAAGGTTTGTCTGGCACCTCAGGGATGCAATCCTAGTGTTTCTGTGTTTGGTTGATGTATTTGCTTCCTAAGAAGGGGATCAGCCCATTTAAACAGCTAATGTCAGCATTTAAAGAAAAAAAAAAATAGAAATATTATATAAAGAGCCTCAAAGAGGTTTAGTGATTTTATCTTATTTTTGATACAGTATGTTTAATTCACAGTGTGGTGCCTTTTCTAGCTATTAGGTCACTGTTGTCATGAGTGCAGCTGGTATATAACCCTATAACTGGTCATATTGGATATTCCAAATTTATCTTGTCATATATGTATTCTCGTTTAATGATTACTGTTGCTTTGCCGAAGTAGAGCATGTGTAAAATATGTCTATGTCACACGTTGCACTTGCTGTTCTCCCTGGATGTAAATGTTCATAACCAGAATATGCCAATTTTGTACCAGTAAATACGCTAGAGATAATTGTTCTGGTCGTCACCCAAATTTCAGGTCAACTGTGCCATTACTTCTAAGGTACCACCAGTGCTAAACCAGATGATTGTGGTAACCGCTGCTCATGGCCATCTGGAGAAGGAACCAGCTCTGAAAAAAGGTTCACAGTGCACGAGCAAATCTGCGTCTCTTAAATTATGTTGCCAGTTCTATAAAATAAGCTATTGTCAATCCAGCTCTGTGTGCGCTGCCCTGGATTCCAACATAGAAATAGTTATAGTTTTCATTAAAAAAAAGCTTGGTATTTTTCCTGACTGAAATTTTAAATGAGAGTATACAGGACATATTAGGGTCATCAAAATAAAGACTGCCAATATATCGTTTTTTATAAAGACATTTTTTATGTTTGAATTTGAATGGATAAAATGTGCCGATAGCTGGTAAAGTGAGACCAAATTATGACTCCTGTGTTTGAAATAAACTGTGTTGAAAAAAAACTTGCCCACTGTTTGATTTAATCTTGCACATTTTCATGTTCACAATGTTTGTATTATAGCCCAATCATTACATACATTATTACGTCATTACATTACACTACATGCTCTGTACTATGTTCTTGCTGTTCTGATCTCATACTAATGTCATACTACAGAAATAGAGCATAAACAGTACAGTAAGGTAATTATATCTCACAAGATATGTGTTTATGATGGATGTGATGGATGACATATTGTTATTGAGTCGAGCGAGAAGTGTTTGTGTGCGTCGCCCCCTGCTGGTGAAGTAAGTACTCTTCAGTTTGAGTGCATGGATGCTTTTATATTTATTTTTGAATGCCTGTCATTAACAAGATCTTACTATTCTGGACGTTTATTTCATTCCTTTTGTTTCCACTTTGAATTGTCATTTAGTTTTCATAAATATTTGTTTTCCTTTAACATTTGCTTCAAAATGTTGCTGTCGTTCCGTTTCCATGGATACAACAAAAATAACAACGAGGTGGTTGTCTGTCCGAGTTTTACACGGTAACAAAAGCTAAAACCTTGTGTAGGTTCGAAAAAATACTACGACACCGGCAATGTGGTTGAACATGAATAGCACTTTTCGGGATGTAAGGGTAAGAATATAAAAAGTTACACCTAAACTTGCTAGGTTTTATTTAATGCAAATGTTGCAACGTTCGCTATACGCTTTAAGGCTCTACCGTTTGGGGAAAATGTGTCAAATGTAATCTTAATGGGGAAGATAATTTGCTGTCCTCTTTATGTAGCCTAATGCAAAGTGCATTCCTATAGATCAACAGAATAATTTCCGCAGTTTTGTTGCCATTTCGGTACTATTCAGAACTAACTAACGATGCTATTAGCTATACAAGTTAAAATATGATCTGTTCGGATACTTTTAAATTGTCATTGTCCGTGGGACAGCAGTGTTTTCTCTATAAACCGAAGTGTGCGTGCGTTAGTGTGCGTGCGTGCGTGTGGCGGACACCGGCTCTTACGATATGATGCTGTGACATTTTTGCAGAGGTGCTCATAAAATGAATATTGGTGACACAAAGTCAGGGCAACGATAAACCTGCACTGAAATTAACTAATATGAACTCCTCCTCCATATTTGCCGTACAATTATGTTTACGGAAGTAAATATATCTCTCGGCTGGGATTGGTTGTTCCTCGTCGCACCGCCACCACCGGCTTCGTTCCAAAAGTTTAATTATTTTCAACTCCGCAACGACGTCCCTAACATGTTTTGAGCGCGTGTTCATTGAAAACAATTGAACTGACTGCACACAAAAACGCTCATGTGCAAGGCCCTTATAACTGTTGTTTGAGTGTAGTATCTGTGATTTAAATATGTGTATTCCCATTGGAATTTGCCAGAGCTAATGTATTCCTTCCTCAATGCTCTCTCATGCAGAAGTCAGCCTTTCATCGTTCCCAGACTCTTGTCTACAGAAATGGCTTTGCTCTGCCTCGTCGCCCCACTGTGGGCATTGGACAGGACCCTCTTTTATCAGAGCAGCTGATCCAGCAGCAGATCAGTGAGTTGTCCTCTGAGACACCATACATTACTCATGGCTCCTATCAAGAACAAGGCCTAGTTGAAGACTTCATCCCAGCCTACGTGGCCCTTGACAAGAAGGTACAATCAGGCCCAGAAGACCAGTATTTGAAGATGTTTTGCTGGTCATGGTTCCTGTTCCTCACCAAACTCTTTTTCTTGTAGGTGCTGCGGTTCTATGCATACTTTGAGGAAGATATCCTGTTTTCCCCTAAGGAGCAGCATCGTGTGTGCCCCGTGGTCATTTACTACTACCTCGAGGATGACAGCATGTGCATTTTTGAGCCCAGGGTGGAGAATTCTGGGATACCGCAGGGGGAACGGATTAAACGCCAGCGTCTGCCGAGGAATGAACATGGGGAGCCTTATCTATGGAAGAACCTCAATATTGGCATGTACCTGGAGGTGTACGGGGTCAAGTACAACATCACACAGTGCGATGCTTTCACTAAGGTACAACACTAACTTGAATGCTTTTGCAGTGCCTTGTGTTATCTTTTCTGTGTCTCTAGAGATAACCATATCGATACATTGTTGTTCATATACTCTCTCATATGTCTCTTTTTTATTATCTATAGGAATTCATGGAAAGTGAAGGCATTGTTCTGAATGACCCTGAGCCAATGCCTGTGGATCCTTATGGCCAAAGTAGAAAAAGCACTCTGCCTTCCCACATAACACCCTCCAGCTTTGACCAGATGCAACAATTTATCGACATGGATCGAAAGGTAAAGTCCCTCAGATCCAAACTCACTAGGAACTCATTTTCAAACATTAAACCAGACAGTTTTTAACAGGGAAGCGGGAGTACAATATAAGATGTTCAAAAATATCGTATATCTTTTTATACTTGCCATGATGTTATACAGTATTTGCTCTTGCAAATATTGCTCTCCTCTCTCAGTAGACTGCACCTAAAATAATGAAATCATTTAGATAAGGAGATGCCATTCACACTACCGAGTTAAGCATTATGTATCTGTTGGACAAACTATTTATCCTAGCTTAATCAAAACCATTATATTTAATTAATTGTGAATATGTGTTTCTTTATTTTGAGATTGAGCCTATATTGACAGTTACAAGGATCCAATTTTATATAACTGACCTTATAAAACATGACAAATGTGACGTTAACCTTAAGAAGTGTTCTGAACCACCACCAAAAGCTTCAAATGAGTGATATATTCCAACTCTAGTTTCAGTGTTTCAACCTCTTCTCGTTCAGGTGCTGCGTTTCTTTGCCCTGTTGGATGATGCAGACGCTCTGTTCGCGGACACCAGGGCCGTTACCATCCAGTTCTACCTGGGGGACAACACAGTGGAGATCAGAGAGATCCACGAAGCCAACAGCGGCCGCGATCCATTCCCCATCCTGATGCACAGACAGAAGCTGCCCAAGAAATTTAAAGCTGCGCCTCGTAAGATGCAACAGTCCGAGTCAGCTTCAGTTCTGTATAGAATTACATTAGGTCTCATACAGTGCTTTGGTTAGCTGAAGAACACAATCCACATATTAATGATCCACTACTATTTTACTCAAAATATAAAAATAATAATGACTTTATTTGTGTAGTGTTTTCTTTTAAACAAAATATGCAATATGTTGTTTTAGGTGTAAAAAGTAATAATTTTACAAACAAAGAAGAACGATATTTAACATACTGTCTACATTAAAGCAGAACGGGCTCAAAAAATAGACAACATAAGAGAGATTTAAAAACGAATCAACACTCATCAAGTTACTCATCCTATTACTTCCAGAGAACTTTCCCAGCTGTGTGCTGGAGGTTTCCAAAGCAGAAGTAGAGGAGTACTACACTCCTAAAGACTTCCAGACGGGTCAAACGATGAAGCTGCGGGGCCGTCGCTTCCTTCTGTACGACTGTGATGGCTTCACTAAAGAATATTACCAGGAGAACCACCCTGACATCCAGATGAAACCCTCAGAGGTACCAAACAAGACTAGCCTGGTTCAGCTGAGGAAAAAGGTGAGAAACTAAAAATGTTCATCTCTCTTTTGTTTTCTTTTCTATGGAAGCCCATTTCCGCCAATTAAAAAAATTAAAATCCCCATGAAAAGTCATTATCGGAATTATGAGATAAAATGTCATAATTACTTTTTATCTCATAATTTCGACTTTCTTATCTCATAATTATTACTTTTTATCTCATAATTTCGACTTTTTTATCTCATTATGACTTTTCATGGGGATTTTTTTTTTTTTCAAGTAGCGGAAATGGGCTTCCATACTTTTCCTCATACGAACAATATTACTTATGGTTAATTCATTACAGGAGGTTCCTCCCTATAATGGTTTTGGATCCCTCGAAGACTCTCTCCAGAATTGTTTGTATTTAATTCCCGAGCCTCCCAAAAAGAACGTGTTGAAGATGTTAGAAAACAACAACAAAGTGTTGTGCTACAGTGCCAGGATGGTGAGTCAACATCTATGAGAACATCAGCACCACACCACATAATTTCTCTCCTTGCTGAAACCGTCCTTTGTTCTTGACATTCCAGGAATCCCAGAATCCTGACGATGATGGCCGACTCTTCATACTGTCCTACTCCCTGGCTAACGACATGATAAGTATTTATGAAAAGCCCACTCGCAACTCTGGTATCATTGCTGGAAAGTTCCTGAAAGACACACGCATCCCCAAACCGGGCTCTACAGTGGAGAATCCGGAGTTCTACTCACCTGCGGACTTTGCTATTGGAGCCACTCTGCAGGGTAACTTTCTCCCTTAAACAGCCTGAATTTATTTATTGTCTTGTTCAAAAGCAGCTTTGTATAACTCATGTAACGGTAACACTCACTGTAACAAATGTCAGCCTGAGTTATAATGGTTTATATGCATTTCCCATTAGGGGATCAATAGAAAATACATCTAAAACTGTTCTAATTGCATCCGTCTCCTCTGTTTTTGTAGTTTTCGGCCGTCGCTTTGTGCTTACCGATGCTGACCAATATGTGCTGAACTACCTGGAGTCCAACGCCGGCCAGATCCCGCATCAGACTCTGCTTTCTATTCACCAGAAGCTTGGTGTGAGGACAGAAAACAACCAGGCACATGAACAAAATGGTAAAAAATCAAATCATCAATCTAGCAAAACATCATTTTTTTTCCCTTTGAGTTTACTTACACAACAATGTTCTGTTTTTCATTCTTCATCAGGTGATGATGTAGCAAAGCCATCTCCATGATGAAAAGGAAGGCTGGATTGCTTCAAATTGTTGTTCACTCCCAAATAAATCATATCATAAATGAACGCCTTTACTGAAAATACTGAATTTGCTGCAGAAAAGATTCTGATTTTTTTTTTTAATTCAACAGCTGTTTGGTGTTAGTATGGTTGACCTTACAATACCCCTCCTATCAAGTAGTCACCTAAGACATAGCCTACAAATCTCATATGGTTAGAGGCCTAGATTGAAGCAAGTACATGTTATTCTATAAAATCTTGTCTTCTCAGCCTCACAAAACCAAACCAGGTCTGGAAGGGTATAAACTGTCTTTGTCATAATGCATGAGTTTGTCTCTTTATCCACCGCGGAAACGCAACCATTTTTCGTTGATGCGAAATCGAAAATAATAAAGACTAACACTAGAACATTGAGTATATGTAGTGTAAACAATTAAAATAGAGAAACATATATAGAAAAAGTACTTCCATTAGAATATTTCAGAAAAATGCATTATTTAATAAAGTAATTAACAAAAAAATGTAAAGGAAAAAAACGGAATGGCATGCAGTAATATCCAACATACATACTTGATGCATATCTTTTAAGTGACCAGTGACAAATGGAAGATTTTAAGCAGACAGGGAGGAGCCCAGGTGACTACTCCCTTCAGTGACATGGTAAAGGGGAAACGTTAAAGCCAGCATACAGTGTGCTCATATCATCAGTAACATCTTTCTGCTCCAATGGACCAGACTAGAAAACAAGCATAGCCGGCTCAATGCGTCCTCAGACAACACTACAGCCAATACAGTACTTACGTATTAGGATATGCATCGACACATTCAGCACTGACACACAGAGTCACGTGTGCCTTATACTGTGCTCACAATTTAAATCATTCTGCATACAATGGTGCTCCTTATCCGTGGAATAGCAGGCTGCATGGATGTATAAAAAATACTGATATGAAGAGTAAATGTCTGTTGGGCTCGAGGGATTTCCGTGGATTTCGTTTTTCCAGCATTCAAGCCTAAGTCTGTAGCGACTGAGTCCCTTTAACATCTCGGGATGAACTCAACAGGAGGCTTGGTGGTCAGCGGCCGCCATCTTTCCTGTTGTGCTGATGAGGAACCTTAGCCGGAGCTAAGGCCATTGTTCAGGCCAGTTAGTGTGTTGTCTTAGGGGGATTTCAGCTTTTTGATCCGAGGAGAGGCTCCATTCTCAGCCTTAAGAACGCCATTTTCATGGTTACCAACTAGCAGGAGAGACAGAAGAGAGAAGTCAGGATCTCTACTAACGCAGCACATAGAGAACCAGTGTGATAGCCATACTTGCCAACCTTGAGACCTCAGAAATCGGGAGCATTTCAAAATGCAAAATGGGGGGATTTTCAGTTGCGCGCTACTAAAGAGACGCGTTACCATGGAAACCAAACAATGGTGTAGCTGTATTAAAGTCCAAGTGGAAACAGTCCTGAGTAAATCTGATTTTGTCAGAAATCGGGAGAAATGCGGGAGAAATATGACCCCAGGAGGAAACCGGGAGAGGGCAATGAAATCGGGAGTCTCCCGTGAAAATCGGGAGGGTTGACAAGTATGGTGATAGCACAAATTAAGAAAGCGGAAATGCGTGTTTTAAGTAAAAAATAGACAGACATTACTGAATATCGTAGCATTATGTTGCCTGGCTATCTGTAACTATTAGGAAAATAAATGAGTGGTTTTATAGTGAGTGTGTGTTTAGACTCACGTGAGTCTCTCTTCAGTGGTCGTAGGGGTTGTTTTGCAGCAGCCTTCTTGCGAATAGCCTGTTCGTGTCTGAACTCTCTCCAACGCTTCAGCTGGAAGCGGATAAACTTCCAGAGTAGCCAAGATTGGGTCAAACATACCAGCAGCAGAACAGTCATCCTGGAGGGGGCCAAAGGCAAGACGATTAGTGCCACATTAGCAATTGTGTGTGTGTGTTTTATTTTTAAATGGACCTGACATTGCCAAAAGTTGCCAAAAATTGCCAGGGACAACTAGGGTACCACAGTCTCGCTGACATCTATTGTTTCTGTGATCAAGGAAACAGCCATTTATGTTGCTTCACAGTGATGCTTTAACAGAAATAATAGCACTAAAATTAGGAATAAAGTAAATTAAATATATGAACTAATTAAATGACTGCATTTTCAGATATTATATATTAAATAGTTGTTTTTTATTTAATGTTTATTTATTTTTTTGAAAGTGAATTGTTCATTTCAAATGTCACAATGAAACCCTATGTAATCTTTCCTAAGTGACGTGTTGTCATTTTTAATTAAAAGAGCCATTTTCTGTCAATCAATGTCAAAATTCCTGGCTAAATCTACTGTGAATTTCAAAAAGTCAGCACTTCTCATGCTGCGTTTTAACCATAAAGCTGTAAAAAGTCATTGTGGTGCCACAGAATGAATGATTATCTACAGATGTTGCACATAGGTCATTACCTTATCAGTACACTGTTGAAGTTGCCCATCTCCAAGTCCAGCCCCTGGTTCTCTACACGAGCCAAACCAAAGCCCACAGCCAGGAACATCAGGGTCAGAGTGACCATCCGCGTAAACACAAAGCTGACCGCCCACATGTTAAACCTGCAGCATCAAACAAATCCAACAGAATGGTGTAATTAAAATAATAAGTTGCAGAGTATGTAAAGCCACAAAGAGTCAACATTGGGGAAAACGTAATGTGATAGAAGCTAAGAGAGGAGGAGAGAATAAAAGCATTTTTAAGTCAAGTTAATAATATTAAACTCAGCGAGGAACCTACGCTTTCTGATGGTTCTCGTCGGTAAAGTAAAAGAGTCTGGCAATATGGAAGCCCAGCTCGGACACATACTGGAGGAAGAGGAGCACCACACCTACACGAGTCAAACTACACAGGAAAAAAAGGGACAGCCAGGTGATGGATTAGTGGGTTTTCTCCTTTCAGTCTTTTCACACTATCAAGGATTTCAATTGTAATGAAATGTTTTCCTGCTTACTTCAACAAATAGGCTGCAGCGATGTGCAGCAGATACAGGCAGATGTACTTGAGCTGTCGAGGAATTTCCTCCTGAAAAAACAAATGAGGGTATTTTCACATGCTGAAGCCTTTATTTCTTTGTTTCTCTCAGTGTTATATGCATACAGCAGCGGAACATTCACAACCAAACACACACAAAGCTTATCTCGTCACACTCCAGAACTCCTCCGGTTCCCAGGCCTCCTTACTGACCTTGCGTACTTTCTGGAAGTAGAGCTCTGGCAAGGCGTGGAGCCAGTAGGCGAGCTGAGTCAGGTAGAAAAACTTCACCTGAAACCTGGACCACAAACAGACACAGAGAACGAAAGTAGGAATAAGTCAAAACGAGAAAGAGGTGGTCAAATGTACACAGATGTCACAGTGATACATTCTCGGTTTGATTTGTTCCCCTGTGAATACGCAACTGTTGAAAAAATAAAAAACCCTGGTTAAGAGTAGACACAACCAAGTAATCCAGTAATTCCCTATGTTAACTGTGTAGAAATGGTTTTTAATGCCCTTTTTTAAACTATGATTCTGTCAAAACTGGAGAATAATCCGACTTTAAACTCAATAATACATGGTTAGTTGTGGCTTTGTGTGAAATGATGATAAGCTCCAAACTACTAGAGAAAAACTGAATTATGTGTGGCGTTTCTTTTTATCGTACTTTGAGTTTCAAGCTTATTCTGAAATAAATACCATTAGAAGACATATAAACTGAATATGGCCTTGTCCCATAATCTACTTTTAATAGTGCATTCTGTTAACAGCCCTGGGTTGGAAAAATTATATAATATTTTCAAAAACCTTGTCTGTGAAAGGAATTGATCATTTGTAATTACAGGTTTTGTCAGATTACAAAGCAACAGACACATAAACATGCTTTGATTGGCTCCAATATCTGTCAAAGCATTGCAAAATACAGGTGTTTTAACATAGATATCTTTAAAGAAATAATACACTGCTGTCAGCTTCACAAATGTGATTTTCTTTTCCTTTTTTTTGTTAGCCTTCTATGATATTAAAGTGAATACTTTTGGTGTTTGGACTACGGGCCGGAAAAACAAGACATCTGGATTTCTACTCAGGCTTTGGGGAATGTTTGAAGGGCTTTTAAATAAATAAAAATAAACTAAAAGCAGCCCTAGTATACATTTTTAAATGTAGAGACTTCAGAAAATATGTTTTGTTATTTTTAGTATAATGCTGACCAGCTGTAAAACTGTATATACATTTTATTTGTGTAACTATAGTACAGACAGAGTGAGATATCAGTCATCATACCTGAGGTTTACATGGGGATAGTTCTCCCAAAGGCTGCTGGGATGCAGGAGATATCCTTCCTGTGTAAAGAAATGAGAAGAAATAACACTTTATACCGTTGTCTATTCATGTGTGTGAGAGAGAAACACACAACTTATCTTTGCTAAGATTCTAGATTATACGTCACATTTCCTAAACAAGTGACTTATCGATGAATATGATATGATAAAAAACCCACTCACTGCTATGAGGACGTAAAAACTCCAAACACTTGACACCAAGTGAAACACACCCAGTTGACCCGACTCATTGAACTTGGTATTCTTGCTCTTGGAGAGGTGGAGGCGCCGGTTCACTTTCTGTAACATGAACAATAACAGAGATCATGTGAATGCCGCTCGGTTCCCGTCATTATGGCTGGCCTGTTGACAGAATGGTAATGCACGAGGAAGTGTAAGACGGTAAAATAACTAGGGCAAGAAAGACACGGATACTATTTATGGCTGCTGTTGAAAAGCCCTCTCTGAAGAAGTATTCCTTTCAAGACACGTAGGTAACCGTGGTGATGGTGCTAAAATAAAACCCCATTCCTCTTCACTGGCCTATTTCTAAACAATGACACAAGGGTTCATACCTTCACATGGATTGAATGCTCCCTCTCTCTCCTCCTGCAATGTCAGTTTGTTTATTCTGAAAAACTGTCAGCATGCTGGTCTAGAGTTTTTTTTAATATGGTGCTCTTGAAACTGCGCTGTTTTAAATGTCAATTTACGGATGCGATCACTGGAAGTGTGCAAATACATATACTTGAATATAATCATAAATAGCATACTCTTGAGGGAATTTCTATGACTGCAAACAGATCCTATGCTTTCTTTTCCCCAATAGTGAGAACATATCTCAATACCTCGTTATATTTAATGTATTTGTGAAAACCTTTTTTGTAACTCCATTTCTTTGTTTTATTTTTTCCAAACTATTGCCTAACAATTTCCAAAAAGTTCCTTTGAATTTGTTTATTATTAGGGAACAAATATTCAGTGTTAAATGTATAAACTAGCGAACATTTATTTTTATAAAGAAAATTAACGATGAATTGATATTTACTTGAGTTTAAATACATTCCTATTTCTCCTCAAATTATTTGATCTTTTAAGAGAAAACTTCCTAGGAATGTATGGTCTGATAAAATAACCCTTCACACTAATTGTATTATCTAAACATTGCTGTGCTGTCTTTTTTGGTGACCAGATTAAAAAACTGAAACATTGACTTTCATTAAATGTATTATGTCAACACATTTGCCACAACTGGGATTGCTTTCCACTAACCCAATACACTTATGTGACATTTGTTGACATATTACATTTAATTAAAGTCAACGTTTCAGTGCAGCAAGACATGTGCAAGATATGCTGTCCTTCTCTGTCTTTGACTCTGACCATCCTTTCAGATTAAAAAGGACTTCTCTGTCTCGTGATGATGCGTGTGCCACAGTGCGGGGTTCTTACATCCAGAAGATACTCCTGCACTACTGCGTGGAGGATGATGGCGATGAAGAAATAGAAGAGGATGGTGGCGGAGTCCTTCCATCCGTAATGGTACAACGTCACCTCGCCCTCTGTGCACACAAAGAGGGTGTCGAACACACACACAAAGCAGATGATTGTAATCAGAGGTGTAGTAAACATCCTGGAGAGGTGTAGTAAACATCCTGGAGCAAGGCAAACCAAAGCTAAACTGTGAAATGTATGACAGGCAGAGGTGGAAGAAGTACTCAGATCTTGTACTCGAGTACAATTAGAAGTACCAGAGTGTAGGAATAGTCAAGTAAAAGTCCAGTGATCAAAATGTTACTCAAGTAAAAGTACAAAAGCATTAACAAATACTTAAAGTACCAAAAGTAAAAGTACTCATTATGCAGATTTGTCCATTTCAGAATAATATATATTATGTGTTTTGATTATAATTATTGATGCATGAATGTGTTATCAAAGCTGGTAAAGGTGCAGCTAGTTTTTATTATTCTGTCTACTGCAGGGTAGCTGTTGAATTGACTCCATGTGTAACTAAAGTCTTATTTAAGTGTTGATTTATATTTCACATTATTCATCCAAATCTATAAAGTAACTAAACCTATTAAATAAATGTAGTGGAGTAAAAGTACACAATTTACTTCTGAATTGTAGTGGAGTAGAAGTAGAAGGTAGCATAACAATTGAAATACTCAAGTACCTCAAAATTGTAGTTAAGTACAGTACTTCAGTGAATGTACTTAGTCACTTTACACCACTGGTGACATGTATGAGTTCAAAATTGTTAGATGAATCACAGACTGTGAATTAACAAGTATTTCATATAAAGATTCTAAACTTCATTACATACCTGGTGATAGTGTGGTGACATTGTACTGAGGCTGAATGAACAGTATGGCCGTCTTGGCTGTTGCCTGGAAAATTAGATGACATGGTAATCCACAACATATTTCAGTGAACCTCAAGAGGCCGGTCATCAAAGCATCATCAAAGTATGAATGTGTGTTTGTGGCAGGTGTGTCTGCTTGTGAGTGTGTAGTTGGAAAGAAGGCCAATGAGAATACAAGGTTTTAGGAAACTAGTGTTGACTTAGGAAGTGGAGTCGGTAACTGAGCATCCCAAATGGCATGAATCCACACAAAATGTTACCTTTTTAGCTTGTGTCCCCTTTAAACTAAGCTGTGTCTAGCTGCAGCCCCTTTTCTCAAGTGGTCTATGATGTGATGTTAGTTTAATGAAATGGCGATTTTCAGATATTAGATTGTTACATTTGAGTAACTTTGGTGAACACGGAGAGTTAAAACTATCTGACAGTTAGATGTAAAATATATTTCATGAATCTTTTGCATTGAATTGAAATGTGTAAAGTCTCTATAATGTCAACAAATTGAAGATTATCACATTTTACAAGCTAAAATCAAAACATTATTATTTGCATATTTTGCTATACAAGTAATTCAATTAGTGACAGTCTTCAGTTCACTAATCCATTATTTGAATTAAGGGTTTAACACTACATAGATCATAGAAATGTGTTGTAGAGCTTTTTCCTAACACATTAATCAACGTGTAAGCCTTCACATTTATTTTTAAAGCATTGCTGAGGTCCAATCAGGTTTGGGACATGATTTGTTCTTAAGCAAACACAACAGTCTTGGTTTAAAATGATTGAGTCATCCCCTGGCCCCAGATTGGGCACCACAGAGCTACAAGTCACCAGTCATTCCTTGCACACCGAGGCCACAGGTGACCTGTCATCGTCAAAATGTCAAATTCAAGACCAGCTGTACCACTGTACTGTAGTTCTCTTTTTTCCGAAACGAGAAAAATGAAGGAAATCCCCTACTTGTGTTTTACTCGACCAGCTGTGTGATCACTACCAGGGTTCCGGATTGAAACTTTGCTAAAAGCTCGGCCATGAAAGTTTGTTTGTGCGCACGTAGCAGAGGCTTTTAGTCAATAACACCTCATTAATACATTTAAGGTATGTCAAAGTGAAACCGCTTCAGGTCAAAGCAGTGTTTAGAGCGGCTGAGCCTACCTCAAAGATTGAGACGTGGCAGTTAACTACTACTATGAAGCTAGTGACGAAAAGTAGTAATGCTTCCGTCTGAGCTTTCAAAATAAAAGCCCATTCTATCAAACGTTCCATGATGCTTTTAATTTGAAAGCTGAAAACGCTTCACTTCCCGTCTTAACCGGATTTACTGTGCAGTTTAACATATCTTGGAATCAAAAATGTTGCAGCGGTCTACCTTTGCTGGAAACTGGGACAATACTTTGTCTAAAAAAGGGTAAAACATACATTTTAGGACACAAATAAGTAACATTATGTTGTTTACAAGTAGGCAAATATGCAATGGCAACATAAGAGTTGTTCAGTTGCCTCCCGGTTTTTAAAACCTCTTGGAATGACATTTAAGAGCAAGACACCAACGTTTTAAACGTTAAACCCGCAAAAAAACATGCGTTTTGCATTTAATACACTGTTGTTTCCAGCTGTAAAGTGCTTATTCAGTTTTCAATCATACGTTGCTTCTTGTATTACGAACAGAGTGACATTCCTTGTTCCCAAAACTTGTAAAAAAAAAAGAAAAAAACTACAGCAAGCAACCACCATAACGTTATCCGCGGAACTGATTCCACTGATAGAAGGGAAACAGGAACACACTTTTACAAACAAGATAACTTGTAAACAAATACGTTTTCACTTTGCACCGAGTTACATCTTTGAATGTGTAGCGGGCTTGCCATCATAAAACAGCTGAGAGACGATGGAAGAAAAGAGAATCTGAGTTCAACTCACCTCAAACATCAATCCAATCAAAATGAAAATCACCAAACTGAAGACGATGTCCGCATGGTTTTGAATTAAGAATTCTTGGCTGAAGAAAGGATAACTCTTGTTTCTTCGGCGAAATGCCATGTCAACCCAATGGTGTTTTCCCTGCTATTTTATAATTCAGAATGTTTTTCTGACTACGAACTGAGTTCAGGAGTTAACTTTCTCACTGATTTACGCATGCGCGACTTTCTTAAAGGGCGAGTGCCATAAATACCTTCTTGAGGCCATTCACACAATACGTTCAGTCTGTTGGTCCCCAGTGGTGGAAAGTACATTCACTCCAATACTGTACTTAGGTGGAATCTTGAGTCATTTAACTTGCTTCATGTCCATTATATCTACTTAATACTAAAGAATATTGTATTTTTTTTACTCCCAAACATATGTTTGAAAGCTGTATCTAAAAGTTACTATGCAGACTCCAATTATTAATACAACATACAGGTATATATCCACTTGTAAATTGGGATATAATATCATAGCAACCCAGCAATATATTAATAATTGAAATTGGCTATAACAGTGACGACATTAGAATAATGTCCACATTGATGTATCACTGATCATGATGACAACATTTACATTTGGCATTTGAAGTACATTTCGTTGCTACATCTTTTTTTACATTACTTATATTCATGAATTTTACTCATTGGTGCAATGTATTGAAGTACATTTACTCAAGTACAAAATATAAATAAACTAATACATAAACTACGATATACAATTATAGGTATCAATATTCATAATCCAGTCATTTTACATATATGATTCTGAAAGGGGACATTAGGCACAATAAGTACTTTAAGTATTTTGTTATGCAAATACCTCTGCCAATATTTCTGTAATTCTACTTAAGTAAAGTTTTGAATGCAGGACTTTTACTTGTAACATAGTATTTATACTTTTACTTAAGTAAAATATCTGAGTACTTCTTCCGCCACTGCTTTTACGTGTACTTCTACGCGTTAGTGTTGAGCCATGCCCTTTAAAAATGCTTAAAACATATGAAAAAGACGTGCATTGATATCATAAATATAAAAACACCAAGTTTAAAGAATGAGTAACACTTGTATTCCAGTCACCCAAATATGTAGGCTATTTATTGCTTATTTAAAGCCACCAGTGGCCTTGCACTTCACAGTTCAAAATGTCATATAGGCAGTCACCTGGGTGCACGAGAAAACCCAGCATCATTTCACTGCTTTGTGTGTGGATTTCATCCCTTTTACAGAGCAGAGTTGAGCAAAAATACGTTTGTGCCCTAGAAATAGCAACCGAGAGCACATATAAAAGTCACTACAAGAACCATTATTAGCATATTTCCATTTGTTACACAATATACTTTTAAAAGCTTTTAAAGTCAGTGCCTGAGACAAACTTTTCCCTCAACATAATGTAAATTAAAAATACATTTTTAGCAATTACATGGTCAACATGTAAATAAAGATAACACATCAAAACTGTTTTTGCAAGGTTGACAGACTAGCTCTGCTTAAAGCAATGCCAGTGACATGATTATACAAAAAATACAGTATATAACTTTCTGAGGAGATTTGCTCTTTTCTTATGGGAATAAAAAAAATCACAGCAATAGACATTATGATACAGAAGATACTTGTGCTTTTAAAAGGCCAACAAAACTCTGGCTTACACTGAGATGGTAAAGATTCAGAGGTCAGACACTCATGCCCCCTCTAGACAAACAAATAGTTTCTCTATTCTCATGACGGCTGGCAATTATTAACATGAATAACAGCAGTTTCGGTATGTAATATAGAGACCATCAATTGCCTGATATCATAAAACAGCTGCATATTTCTAATGACATTTATTGATATAACTCAGGGTTACTTCCTCAATATTTAATTTCAATCTGGCAGAAGCAGTGTTCACTTTGTTGTTGAGTTCAACTAAATGTAAAGGCTTAATTGGAACCAAAACAATAGAGAAAATGTTGAATCAGGTAGAAGCTGTCTGAGCCTCAAACACCACCTTTGTGACCAATTAGCTCTTTAATTATCATCTTCATGTCTAATGAAACACTGCTGAGGGTTTCACCTCTGTGTCCAGCATGTGGGCAAAGCACTGCTATTAAAAATAATTTATGATTTGAGAAGAGTATAGGCTAGCTTAGCATTATCCCCAAATTGTTGCATATACTGTGCCCAACACTTTACTTAATATAAGGACATCAAGAGGTGAATTTCTGCCAGCCTTCTCATCCTGCAGCTCTGAGCAGACTTGTTAAAGCAGCCTTCTAAAAATAAAAAGCTGGTGTACTCCTTTAGTGTTGGATAAGTTGCCGTTTCCCTTTTCCCTGATTATGTTTTGAGAAACCTAGAAGTTATCGTCTTCATCTCTTCGGGACATTATAAGCTGTCTCCTGGGACCCGTGAGATGAGGGACACTGTCCATCACTCCAGAGTCCAATTTAGGAGTGGAAGTACAGCGTGGCCCAACCCGTCCCATGAGCCCACGTACATCTCTGTGAAGGGCCGGATCGCTGGGGATGGAGGTGAGGCGGACCCTCTGTTCAAGACCCCCAATGTCCCGGTCCAAACGGAGGTTAGTGGCACTGCTGGGAGACTGAGGATCGGTGCTGAAATATAAGGTTGAACTCGACTCTGTGGGGCAGAAGTACGGCTCCGGACTGTCTCCGAACACAGACTTGCCCTCTGGCGAGCTCCGTTTGAAATCTGATGTGGGGGACTCCATCGGGCTCTCCATCTCCAGGCTGTCCTCCTCCTCTTCCTCCTCAGGTTCTTCAGTTGACGTGGGCTCGCTCACGCTCTGGAACTCGTCTTTGCAGTCCGAGAGAGGCGCCAGGCCTTTCCCCTGAGACTCAGAGGTGGAGACCCCCTCGCAGCTGCCAGCCCCTGTGATAGTCATGCCTTCGTTGCTCTTAAACTCTTGGTTGTACTCCTCCATGTCCAGTATGGCTGCTGCTCCGCCGGCCCCATACGCTCTGTTGACCTTCCCGAGGTCTCCTGTTTTTAGAGCCAGCCGAATGAGGAGCCAGTGGTGGTGGTAGCAGGGGCAGGAGCTGTTGGCCCGGCCCCTACAGGTTCCTGGGTGCTCCAGCAGACACCCGGCTACACCTGAGAGGGAGAAGCTGCCGTGGTTTTGATTAGAGGCATCTGGCAGGCTTTTACCCCTGAAAGAGAAGGAGGACTCCTCTCGTTCTATACAAGTGCTGCCCATGTGGTTGTGGTCCGTGCCCTGGGAGATCTCTGTTGACTTGGGGTGGAGGAACCGGTAGTATAGGACCAGAGAGGTAGCACCTGGGATGCAGGGCAAAGGAAACAGTTGGTTTTAGTACCCTAAGTATTACTGTTTATTTATCATGTTCAATTAATAAAAAATGACAACTTGCAATCAATATCTTTGTTAGTATTGCATGTCTTTGCTACGTTTTCCTACTTAGCGTTACTTCTAAACAATCTGAATCACCATTAGTGTTGCATTACTCAGATACCACAGAAATCATCAATCATCAGATGTTTTGACACTAGTCTAATTATAAACATCTGAGACAAAAGCGTTCCAAAACAGAGGAGGCGCAGACAGAGAGTGACTCACCGAGTAAGAAGCTACACAGCACAGTGGTGGGCAGGGTCAGGCTGTCCCATGATGCTTCGCTTAGGAAGTCGGAGGCGGCCAGCAGCAGAGTGGCGTTCTCTATGAACATGAACTGAAGGAGGAGAGAAGGTCACACCATCAGTCATCTGCAGACAGCTTTACGTCACTGTTAGCCATGCACGTAGCAGAGGTGAGAATGACAATGCAAACTATCGTCCTGTGTGTGTACATCTGTGTGTGTGTGTGCAGCTGCCCTGTGTGTAGGTCAATGAGGCAGTGCTGTAGGTGGAATATAAAGAGAAAGAGTCACGTCTTACTGCATAGAAACTGGCCATGCGGTAGCGGGAGGGTCCGTCTTTGACGTTGAGGAAGAGGAAGATGTGGACAATTCCCATAATGCCATTAAAGGCACGCCAACACCAGGGGCCGGTGCAAATGTCTGGTTGCTGTGATACCAGCCAGAAGGAGGCTGTGAGCCAGTGGAAACCTGGAGGTCAATGTAAAAATAGACAAGGAGATAAAAGGAAAATCCTAATGCAGAAGCAAGTAAAACCCTGGATTACAAGGACATGCTGCATCACTATAAAGATAATTACATAACTCCTTTACTTAAATGAATGAAAATCGCTTGTTAGGTTGGTCTTCTAGCAGTTTTTTGCGAGTGACTGTGTTCATAATTTATAATCATTTTATTGCACCCTTTCTCTTCCTTGCTGCTCACCTGCTACTCCGACGACCCACCAGTTAAAGACCCTGGCAAAGAGCATGAGGCAGGTCACCCTTGCACTGAGCATGCCTGCCCTCCACACCAGCTGGCAAAGCAGCGCTGCCGGAGGCATGGCCAGGTGGCCCGGTCGAATCAGGCAGCAGGCTCTGCTGTACAGCACCAGGGCCCAGGAAATAGACAGCAAACACAGACCACAGCAGTAGGCCACTGAAGGTAAAAACACAAGCAGATGAAACAACTACTTTCTACAATTGACATACAAGATGTAGATGAAACAACTCATGCTAAGATCAGTGTACCTGGGGACATGATGCCGACATCAGTGGACACAACCACATATGCCTGCAGAAGGCTCTGTGGAAGCGTGAGGACAAGGGCCTCCAGCAACCAAAGAGCAGAAACATCTGCCTGCTGCATGACAGAGGCTCCAAGCTCGGCCACTGAGCCTTGCATGCGCAACACAGACCTCATGCAGTCCCATAGCCTGCCAGAAGAGGGAGACAGAGACATAAACCACAGAAATGACACACAGTAACCTCCTCGTGAAGGTTTCAATGACAGAAAATATGTTCTGTGTACTTGGTTGGTTTGTTAACCTCTAGATGAAATCCTAACAGCATATTTGATAGATGCAGATTATTCTATATTTCGTTATTCAAAATATGAAGTGACAGATCTTACCTTTTGAAGATTCCCAAGTGCAGTATGTGTATGATTGAGAGGTAGCATCGCCTGTCATCACCATCGTCATAATACCACTTCATACTAAGCAGCTGAACTGCTGTCCCCGGTAGAAAGAGGCCCAGAGTGAGACCCGCCCACTGCGTCTCCTCATTCCAGAGGTAAAAACCTACACAATAGAACACTAACACATACAGACACACAGATGCAAGTTGTATAAGTATGTTTTGTTTCTATGTCACGTGAGATACATTTGATTTCAGTTGAGAATTCATATTAATAAGGCCTGTCTGATTTCAAAAGGAAATGCAGTTGAAACACAAACACATTCTTTATCTGAGGATGTGTTTGATATAACACATGTTGTTGCTGCATTAGCCATCAGAGTCCTTGAGAAATGAAAGAGCACATACACCTCGCTCAATTGAGTTATCCTTTCATTTAAGTGGAAGCTGTTCTAATGAGATGATAAGCTCCACCAAAAAAAGACCAGCGTCTAACTCCTGGCCTTATCACAGCCTGCAATTAGAGGTCTTTAATTACATAAGACCTCTTGTACTGTGATAACATCAGATCACTTTAACAAACTCATTTCCCTGTGTGATTCGAGTTTGGAGGCCAGGGAGCACCACATTATTTTTATCTTATGGGAATGGTACACCTTCTACAGGCAAAGTCACACTTTGTACAGACCCAGTCACCTCTTCTGGCTCTGCCCTGCCCTTGCCCCATTGATCTGCTTAGTCAGGGACTCACACCTGAGACTGCTGCACACTGTTTCCAATATAGAGTCCAGATGTGCTATCATTATAATACCTAAGTATTCCAAATAAAATTATAATTAGTATTTATTTTTACGATTTTAATAATATTTCTACTGGGATGGGTGCTACAGAAGTGTTCAAGGTGAGCATTATTCCATATGTATCCTTTTTTCTATGAAGGTTATCATTTAGTGAATGACCCCTGGAGGTCCTCTGGCCCCAGTTTGGCTACCAATGCCATTGTTACAAAGCTCAAAACTTGCTAGGTTTGCCTATTCAACAGTAACGCCTGCCATATAGCGTCACCGTTTGAATTGTGTTTCTGCTGCTGCTGGAAAGCTCCAGCACGAAGTACAATGGCTGAGCCGGTTTCATTCATTCCAGCTATCGACATTCCTCCACACCAAAACAACGTTGCCCTGCCATGTTTTCGTATGCAGTGTTAGCCCGCTCTAGCAGAATGATATGCCCACTTACGCGCGGTCCGTTCGGCCACGATAACCAGCGCCGACACGCCGAACAGCGCCGCCTGGCACCACGCTATCCAGCACGCGCTTCGCCGGACCACCGACGGCATCCTGCGGGCGACCGCCCCGGCAGCGTTAATCATGATATGGATAGGCGGGAGAGAGGATACTCGGGTGACATTATCCTGGGCATCCTTCGCCCTGGATACACGGGACACATCCGCTGATGCCTTCTTCTCCCGCTGCCTGCCTGCCTCCCGTCAAAAATACGTGACGTCACTGCGCGCTTTTAAAGGGGCCATCAGTTCACCGACCGCTGTGGCTTGTTGTTACTGTACACAGACCAGCTTCCCTTGAAACATTACCTCTACTAATATAAATCATGAATATTCTAATGTTTCATGGAGATTTGTCTTACTTATTCCCCATTAATGGTCTTATTGATCATAGTTTGGATTAACCCTGCAGGGTTCTGCATGGGTTTGCAAAGTTTCTGTGGAGTTATTTTTTCAGATAAATTACTATTTCTGATCTACATTGTTTTTCTAGCAGGGATGCAAAAGAGCTCCAGAGCAGCTGTTATGCATGATGTGACCTGATCAGGAGAGTAACACCAGCATTGAAGGTGCATGCTCTGTGCATTGTAGTTGATCTCATCATTAGATTGCCACTTTGAACAGTATGCCATCTGATAGCCTTTATAAAATGTAATGATTGGATCACAGAAAGCTTCTGCGCAGAAAGTTACAGATCATGTCAGGCCTTCTGCCCTGATGTGTTTTGATATGTGAAGCATGATTACATTTGTATCAGATATGTGGTTGGTATGGTTCCCTAACAGTAAGCTATAAAAGTGTTTCTCAGAAATAATCTAACAACTGTGTTATAAATATCTCGGAATAAACTGTAGAGTCATCTGTTTTTGGTTTAATGTCTGTGAAGTGATTAATACAGAAACTAAAATGTGGAAGTACGTGCTCAAAATAGTAGCATGATCTTATTGATATATAGTAAAGATCATTTTGTCGTTGTTGTTTTTATCCAGGGTAAAGGTTCGGCACTTACTGGTCCTGAGTGTCCAAAGACTCATAACAGGATGTGTATCTACGTCACCACATCAGCACGTACACACACAAAGGTAAGTATATATGTTAAATGAAACAAGTGAGGTTTCCTCTGCATTTTCACTGTAACGCTTAGCTCACTGACACTACATAGTCTTGTACGTACAGTAATTGTGTCCTTAGGAGGCTTGAACACGCACACAAACACGCAAGCAGAGACACAAATGATATAAATAGAAACAATACAGTGAACTACAACTTTGTTTATGCAAATATTTAGTCGTTCAATGAAGATACAAAAAAAGAATACAATACAAAAAAAATTCACAAATCATTCATACATTTTAGATTAATGTTAAAAACTGAATAAATTAACAAAGAAATATAAATCAGTCAGTGGTCCCAGGCCATGCTGGTAATGTCTTGATTCTCCACATGCTACAGCCTGTGTAGAGTATATATGCTGGGCAATCCAAGATTGAGATGAGGCTTTACTTCAAATAGGGCAGTAACAGACAGCTGCTGAGTTGACCTGTAAGGATTATACGGCTGGATTAGCAAGGCTGTTTTAGGGCTCTGATGGGCAGCCTGACTCCAGCTTGATACTGGTTGGATGCAGAGGTAGAGGGCTGCCATGATGTGGCAGAACTGCAGATTTGTACATGCTCAGCTCGGCCTCCTCCTCTTCGTGGTGGCCAGAGGTACGAGACTCCATCTTCTTTATCAAGTCAAAAACATTTCCCTTGTCCATCTCAGCATCTGCAGCCATGGCCTCAAGCTGCTCTGCCGCTTCGCTCATGTCAAACCTCTCAATCTCTGCGTTGACTCGGTGTAGCTCCTCCGGGGAGTGTCTGTGGGAGACCGAGGGGGAGAGAGGGCAGAAGCCTTGGAGGTGCACCTGCAGGCTGCAGTAGTGGAGATAGGCACAGGGGCAACAAGGACACCTGTGAGGTCGTTCACCAGTATGGAGCCGTTTGTGGAGCTTTAGGTGTACGTATTGAGTAAAGCGGGCCGGGCAGAGCTTGCACAGGTACGGCCTCTCACCTGAGTGTAGCCGCTGATGGGTCTTTAAGTTGCTTGTGCTACTGAATCGCTTATGGCACACCTGTGGACAAACAGAGAAAAGCAGAATAGGTTTCAAAATGTGTCCTAGTCATAGTTTTTGATACTGTAGTCTAAATATTGTGGATATTAAAGGGAAAGTTATACATCATTTGTTGTAAATGTGGCTTTCAAGGGGGGTTATGTAGTGAGCTGTTTAGGACTTTAGAGTAAGAAATAAACATTGTTAAAAGATAAAGTTATGTTTTACACTTACATTTTTTTACAGATTGAAGAAACTTCAAGATCAAACATATTAATTTGTGGTCTTTATGCAGGCAGACAGATTTTGTAACATATACAGAGATAAGCTTCTCCATGTTTCCTGTCTTTATGCTAATTGACTGCTGGCGCCAACTATTATTTACCGTACAGACATGAGACTGGTATACATCTTTCCCAAAATGTCAGTCTTTAATTTAAGATTTAATCATACCTTGCATTCATGAGGCTTCTCTCCAGTGTGAACCAGGTAGTGTTTCTGCAGGTGGGCCAGCTGTGTGAAGTTCTTATTGCAGGTCTGACACCTGAAGGGACGCTCCCCGCTGTGCACTCGCAGATGGACCTGAGGACACCATGTAAAAAAAGTAGTATTTACATTGATTTATTCTTTAAAGCTCAACAAACCAGGGTGGCTATTCCATTTTAGTATTCTATGGACACTTATAACGATGTGCAACTCAATTTTTAGCCACTTTGTGAAGGCATTTTTCCAAACTTACGAATATGACGAGTTACTAACCTTAAGGTTGGACAGCTGCCCAAAGATTTTTCCACAGATGTTGCAATCATACCGGATCTTTCCATTCTGCCTGGTGAGGGGATATGACAGCGTCTTGTAGCCGATAATATGTCCACCTCGTTTGATCTTCCTGAGGTCCATTGCATCCTCAGTTTGTCTCTGAGTGGCAGAGGTGGGTTTGGAAGGGAGGCAGTCTGAAAAGGCAGCCTTACCCACTGGTGGTGAACATCCTCCAGGCGCAAGAGATGGCAGTGCTCTGCGGAGGGAGGTGGCCATGGATGAGGCACTGGATGATGCAGGTAAACTGAGGTCTGCATGAACATTACTGCTTGTAGATTGTCTGAAATCTCTGAGGTCATCGGAAGGGCACCTGAGGTAGTTTGTCCATTCGGTTATGAGGTCCTTGTTGTCTCTGTGCTCACTGTTTTGTGAAAGAATGAGGTCTTGTTTGGTGTTGGATAGTGCAAGTGTCAAGTCTTTGTGTCCGTTAGCCAGAGAAGGGTGGATGTGTGCATAGCTGTCAAAAGGCAGCAAATGAGATGGGAAGTGATGTTTCATTTGGTCTCTGTAGAAGGGGAATGACTGAGGTAGAATGCTGTTAAGTCCGAGCGAGTAGTGAGGCAGTAGATAGGGGGAATGCCTCAGAGCAGGATGGACTCGATCAGGTACAGAGGGCTTTTGGTAAGGTTTGGCTGTAACAGGGCTTTGACTGTGCTGAAGGGTGAAGTGCAAACTGGAGGGACCGCTAAGAGCTGGTCTTTTTGCAGCTGGAGGGCTACAGGATGGCACAGGTGGTTGAGTCACATATCTTTGGCCATGGATGGATTCTGAGTGGGGCTGGGTCGGGTATACAACACGGGGACACAGGGGAAAAACTGCTGAGAGGTTGGTCTGAGACAAGGGGCTACTCAGACGTCTGGGGCAGGCAGGCAGGGACTTGGAAGGCTCGTCTCGAAGGATTTCAGAGACACTGTGTCCTCGTTTCAATGTTGTCTTCTCCTGAGCTTGACTTGGTTCTGTGGGACAGAAGAATTGAGAAACGGCATCAGAAACAGGTGAAATAATTTCTAGAAGTTCAGCAAGAGTAACCTCATTCAGCCCCCTGACATTAACTTGATAAATTACACAAGTTCCCATTGGTCTAAGTTTAAGTTTTAAGCTGTGTCCAGTGTTTTATAAGGTGTGTTTGCCTGTCTGTGAACTGTCTACCAGACTTGCCCTGGCACTCTATGAAAGTGGACACCCCATGTGAAACAATAGGCATCTGATCAGGATACAGATAGCATGGAGTTAGTGGGTACAGTATGTTATTTACATTAGTGCCGGCCAGTATTTTCCATCACAAGCAGGACAGAATACACACAAGAAACTCCCTTTTATCTGACTGATATACCAGATTTTCCCCAGACAAACATAATCCTAAAAATGCTTGAAAAGATACCCATCAAAACATAAACTGACTTATGAGTCATATTTATTTTCCCACTAAAGTCTAAACGGAAAATGAAAATCTAGATCTATATCTCTATTTTATCTGAATAAATCTTCCCAATTCCTACACGGGAAGTCACGAGGAGAGATTATGCTTGACTGACCTGCCCCAGATAAGACAAAGGGCACAAGCTGACAAACAGAGGAAGACAAAATACAGAAGTATGCATCCACATTTCACCTACCCTTGGACACAATTAACATCCACCCACGCAAACACAGAGCAACCCTTATCTACTGTGTGCTCCCCCGTGTTACCCTCCCCCCTCTCCCGAGAGGCCAGCTCTCAGCAAACAAATAGCCGACACTCAGTGAGATATCAATCTGTCAGCAGGTCGTCTTGTCAGGAAGTTCAAGTAGTCACTGGAGCGTTCCTACCCCTCTTCCTCCTTAAGAGCCAAATAAATAAGAGGAGTCGTGCCAGAATGCTGTCAGCACCTCAGGCAGCCTCTTGTGTGTGTGTCTGTGTGTAAATGAGTATTTTGCTGTGTGTATGTAGTCTCTCTGCTAGTATGTGCACTCTTTTTGTGTGTGTGAATATAAGCCACATGCTTTGTGTGTAAAAGAGCTGCCAGCTGTGTTTCTATGTGAAGTTAAAAAGGGAAACTGAAACATTACCTTAAGTCCTAAAATTCATCTTACACAGGTACTATGGCTATACCTGGAGACAGACCCTCTCTGCTTTCAGGACTCTACTGTCCTCCTTTGTGTCCTGCTTTAACAAAAGGACTGTGGGTGTGACTGAGTAACTTCTTAAACACAAAGAGTGTGTCAGTCGATCGAGCCCTTTGATTGGTAACCTTACTCCACAATAACAGATGTGTCTCAAAGCGTGGGCACAGGAATGGTTCTTGTTAACTGAAGATCTGCAGAAAAACTCCTATTAAATGAACACTATTCACACACACTTACCAATACTGTCAATAGCCAGTCGACCCAGTGGAGGGTAGTTACAGCGCCGGGCGAATTCAGGACAGTACCACACCAGGAGCTCCTGGCCCGGCTGCAGGGGTTTGATGGTGTAGAAGTAGATGTTTAACCCGCTCTGGCAGGCCACCAGGTTCTGTTCCTGCACAGAACAGGCTGGGTTGACGTAACGCATCCAATTGCTCCGCTCCTCGTTCAAACCATCCAGGATGTGGTGTAAATGCCCCTCCGAGAAGACCTAGAGTGTGAAACACAACAAGAGATAAGTTGGTTGATGGTGCTGACATGCACTGATTATGAAACCATGAAAGGTTTCCTGGCGCCTCTATGGTTAAGAAATGTTCTTTCAGCTGAGGCTGGTGTGTGAAGTCATTTGGATTTATGAAAACATCTGAGTAGGAACTTCACTGTATGACTGGACTGTAGTATTGGGTTTACTATCTGGCCCATTCAAGACCTCACACTCGCCTTCGTTGTGAAGTATTGCTGACCTTTTAAGAAGCAATTTAAATTCAACTTAATTTCCCCTCTTTACAACGTTTTTTTATGCTATCTGCTCTTTGTTGCTGTGAGTCATGGCTGTAGTGCGAACACATTGTCTGTGTTATGGCTGTCGCAAGTTTTGGTTAGGGTTGCATGAATCCATGGTTGCTGACTCTAAACTATAGAATTGCACCGGCGCTTGTAATGGAAGATGTCCTGATGCTGCTGATTTGTAACAAAACAGTTCTCAGGCTCAAAGCCACTTCCTTGCTTAGTCAGTGTGAGAGTTTATGAGTCTGGAGCTCGCGGACATGTGTATGGTGTATTTACTGGCAGTGATACCGAGAGAAGCGGAGTGAGAGGAGAACTGCTGCGTCACTGAAACCAAACAGCTGTGTGTGTGTGTGTGTGTGTGTGTGTGTGTGTGTGACCTCAGGCAGCCATGCAGAGAACTGGCAAACGCACTTTTACACTGGATGCACATTTAACCTATTTGACCTAGCAGCATTGAAAGGGACTCAAGCAACGACAGAAGAAGTCATACTTTCACAGGATGTCAGGCGTTTGACCACATCTGCTTACCCTCGCCGCGCCACAGCGACCACAACGTCTCCACATGGAGATGAAGGATGTGAACAGAAACAAGACAAATTTCACTTGCAAGCATTCAAACCCAGAAGACCCACTTGCAGCTCACTTACCCTCCAGAAATACTTCCTGTCGGGATCTTTCGGTAGCGTTTCGTTGGTGTAGCTTTCCCCCACCAGAGGGCCAAAACGTGTTCCCTGAGGAATCAGCTCCTTACTGGTCACCCCAAGCACCTGTTCAACAAGAAGGACACACAATCATCAAACAACAGAGTGGCTCACAAATTGAAGGCCAGGGCAAACCCCGGATGCTTCAAAACTTAATTAGAGGGATGTGATTCTTGGCAATACAGTTATTTTTATCTGACTCAACACCCTGTGCTGGTTTCTTGGTAAATAATCAAAAATGTATGTAGTTATTATTATACATTGGCTGTCATGAAAACCCTTCCTAGGAGAAAATAGTGTATGTTGCTGGTCTGTGACAGAATGTTTCCGTCTCTTCCCATGCTGAATATTTCATAAACCAATCGCCCACCTTATCTTTAGTTTCTCTATCATTAAAATTTCACCTCCACTCTTGTTCTCATACCTCCAGGTGTGAAACGCACCCCTCTGTCTCAAGCCTCCAGGGTGCGGAAGGGAGGATAAGGTGTCATGGGCACACCCTGACCAGTCTACGGCACGCTGATCCCCCACTCAAATCCCCTAAAGCAATGTAGGTAATGTAGTCCCTCTTTCATATTGGAGCAATACTGGCATAGTGTATGTAGCCAGATCAACCACTACATGTTTAGCCATTGAGTTTATCTCGTGTTTGATCCTTGCTTTGTCAGACTGCTCCACTTGTGTCACAGATAACTGTAACGTATCCTGCTCTTTGGTGTCAACCAGACTCCAGACAGACCTTATTAGAAGGTCAAAGTGGTGTTACAGGTATTTAGCCGCAGACGCTGAGGCTACTTCCTCTTATCTCGCCAGACAACCATCTTTCATCTGCAGAGGCTCAACCCTTATCTTGCACAAGGAAACACAATATTTCCTTTTTTATGGATAGCCCATTGGGTTAACCTTCTATCATTCATTTACCTCTGTTATCTGCCATTTACTACCCAGTTAAACAAAACAAATGTTCCCCTTTAATAATTGCAACTTCCACACAACTAATCCAGAAGACTGGTCACATTGTTTTCCATTAGGTGGGCCTTGGTGCCATGCTCTGCTTTATGGTGTAATTGTGTGCTGGGACAAAGGGTTGGGAATCGGAGGTAGCTACTAATCATAGAGACCTCAGGCTGTGTGCTGAGGGGCTCGCCTTTCTTAAGCTTTGCCTCAACAGAGAGCAGAGAGGAAAGGCTGAAATTAGACAACAACATGTCAAGTACTTCCCGGATGAGTGGATGGAAGGATGTTGGAGTGACGCAAGGAGTCGGCAGTTACTCAAAACATACTTGCTTACTACTTGTGTATATTATTGCTCTGCCGTGGGTTTTGCAAGAACTCCTTATCTAGGCAATTTGAATAACACACAGACAAGGAAAACTTTATTTGCTGCCTACCTCTGTGGAGTCGTGGCAGCGCTTCAGGGCCAGGTTTCTGGGTAAAGATTTCTCGGCTCGTGTCTTGTTCTTGTTTTCGGACCCTTCCTCCAGAAGATGGTCCTTCACGATATATGTGCACTTCTCCTCAAAGTTTGCCTCGCTCCATGATGCCATGTCTGCGTCCTGCGTCTCTGGCATTGCTGTTGTGATGACCCCTGAGCTCTGCGGTGAGTTTTCTAATGTTAACATTGCTGTGGTGCACTGAGAGGAGGAGGCCTACAGAAAAGGAAGAGAAAAAGTGGGAGAAAATCTCGTCAAATGTCTCAAAAAGCAGATTATCTTGCAATGTGAATTACATCTATGCTGACTAAAGACTCTTTCCTTTTACCTTTTATATTTAAATATACGGAGAAGAACACAGACAATTCAAACAACAGCCGAAGTACCCAGGGAATTCAAGTTTTGTATTGAGCTAAAATTAGATTGCAAAGTGTGAGATCTGACACACAGGGCCAAGTCGGGGAAGAGAAGTGGTGGAGAATTCAACTTTTCCATCAACAGCTTCTACCGGACAAACAAACTTCAAAGTTGAACCTTCATGCTTGCTGCCCCATTGCCCCCACTGTCCCATACATCCTGTGACTCTCCAAAACCCCAACCCCTGGGCTATAAGGGAGGTTCCTGTGCACGTCAGCCCCGGAGCAGGAGCACTTTCACAAGGAAATCAGCGCTCCCAGTGAATCTACCAGACTTCCTCTGAACTGACTGAGACTTGGCACTCAGCCAGGTCTAAAGTGTCTTTCTCTTTCTCTTACTGTCTATCGGTCCCTTCTCAGGAAGATTGTTGTCAGGCACCTCAGCCCTGACAAAGGTATTCTTCCCCGACTGATGGGATAAACGATAAAATAGTGAAAGAGAAGAAGATAGAAGACTTGTGATTGAAAGACAATGCTCAGATTTGCCCTCTCTGAACTTCCTTTTCCAGGCTCATCAGTTTGTCTCAGTGATAAGGTCTGACCGACCAAACTCAGAATTGAAGTGAAAATGTTGGTATTTTTAAAGCCATACAATTCCATGAACCTGCACTATTATTTACAAGCAAAGTTTTACTTTTTTTTGCTTGAATTAGGATTATATTTCCACTTTTGATGTTGTTAAAAAAAGTTGTGTTAATCAATGTAAAATGATTTAAAGCTCACACAGTAATCTGGCATTGAAATGCACAAATGCTGCGATAACAAAATATCTCGTCTTATTCTCATGGAGGGAAAAAAATGCAGATAGAAGTGCGAGAGATGAGATTTACGGATGACATTTCCCCCCCTATGTTTCTCTGAAGTGTGGTCACCACAGCTGACTAGAAATGACTGTCACAAGCATGACAACTCACTCCGAAACCATCCAACCCAGTGACACAGCAGAAAATAAATTCAGAAAATCAAGACATGAGTCAAAGGAACACAGCTGTGTGGCTCGCAGGACAACATGTAACGGGTTGACTCTAGAAAGCACCTTACTTTGATATTATGTTACAAGGGACACCTTTGTAATGCAAAAAATAAATAAATAAGTTGCCAAGTTGAAAAATCCCTCCAGTTCACACTGACACAAAATTAGAATTAAGAAAATCTATTATACAGTTAATAAAGATTTGAACTTACTGTGAAGCCTTGAGAGGAGCCACACATAAGGCAGGCTGTCGGTGCCCTCCTTGAAAGCTTTATTGTGAGTGAGCAACCGGTGGCTGTCCTCTCTCTCTCTGTCAGCGTCTCTCACCCAACCTCAGTATCCTGTGTACCTGTGTGTGACTGGCCGTGCAACTGAACACTCAAGTGTGTGACGGTTGCTTCTGGGAGGAGGGAAGGTGTGTGTGTTTGAAATACAGCGAGAGAGAGAGAGATACACTCCCTTTTCCTCTTGTGCTCCCTCCCCCTCCTCCCCTTTGCCCCATGACTCCTCCTTGGAGGTTGTGTGTGTGTGTGTGTGTGTGTGTGTGTGTGTGTGTGTGTGTGTGTGTGTGTGTGTGTGTGTGTGTGTGTGTGTGTGTGTGTGTGTGTGTGTGTGTGTGTGTGTGTGTGTGTGTGTGTGTGTGTGTGTGTGTGTGTGTGTGTGAAAAAAAATGCAATGTAATGTGTCACTCTCTTGCCCCGGGGCGTGAGGCTTTCTCCGGTGCACTGGCTGTCACACAGCTATGTCCGGATCAGACTAATACATCTTCATTTTCTGACAGACACCCACTCCATCTTTTGGGTGATAAGAAGGCATACCTGTGTTGTGTTCATTAGTCAGGGACACAGCACAGAGGAAAATAGATCATTCTGGTGCTTTGTTAAGTGTGAAACAAGGTTTGGAAATATCGATTGAGTCCAGTTCAAATAAGTTCAGCTAAAGCGTCATAGGAAATCTTGTTTGAATGCAGGATTCAATGCTGCACACCATACTGTATGTTCACACCATAAACCACATGGAAATGACAACAGTTCCTGATCTAACACTTTACGCACGATCATGAAAGAAAAGTCAAATTTAGAGCACACATTCTCATCCTACAACATTGTTCAGGGTGTTCTGCAACTGACGGCCATAAAACAATTGCTAAAATGAAGACACTTCTTGAATACAAGGACATATAATATCCAACTTTTCATCACAGCAGCAGACTGAAATATTTCCATGTAGTCAATCAGTGTTGCCTGTTTGACTCACCGATACAGTTATGTGCCTCGGAAGTCTTACCAGAGATGTGGAGCAGAATTACTAATGTGAAACTAATCACAATTCTTGATATTTATTTTACGTTGAACTATTACCTGGATCAAGTAATCTACCACAAAAAAGAAAAGAAAAGTGTCTCTTTAAAAAGCACATTAAAAAAAATAACGTTAATCTGCCCATTCTTTTTTCCTCAATTAAATTATTTGGTTGATGAAACATCACAATATCCTGACCTATAGTACAAGGTCATCAAAGCAGCACAATACTAAAGGTTCTCGATAAACTATAACATATTGTCATAATAAATAATTTTTAACTACTGCTCAGAAAAGATGTGGACTCTTGGAGACACATAAAATTACTTTTCCTCGCGATATTTACTAATGATCATCCGTTTTTTTTATTTGAGAGATGTTTAACTCTTATCCAAATTAATGAATTTGGTATGAATCCTACATTTCAAGAAGTGCATATATCGTAGTATATAACTGATACCATTAAAAAAACACTAACGGAAACTGTGCCATCTCTTAAAATACAGATAAATGAATACTGTTGAGGTTGTGTTACTGGGTGCAAGCGGGGACATTTTCACCCTGAGTTTTCCCTTTCAGGAGACTTGTGTCCAGCTGTCCTTCTGTGCTGCTATGTGGGGGTGAGATTCAGAATGTGTTGATACTTGTGCGATGCTGTTAGTTCATATGAAGCTATCTGCTCCCCCCTTGTTCTCTTTTCCAAAAGCAACATTTAACTTGGCAGGCAGCCAGGCAGCCAGCCGAAGAATTGTCTGAATTTTCAGACTTGTCCTCCACGCGTTTGACACGTGACATAATGCAAACAACTTATCATTCATAGGTGCATTTGCAATGCACACTGTTCCCATTCACTTTCTCTTGTTGCATTGCCATGTGTCGAGTGGATTCTGTTGCTCATAGACTCTCCTTGGTTTCTGGCTGTTTTGTCCTTCCTTTCATGCTTCCTGTCCCTCTCATCACACCTGACCAAGCTGCTAATTACGGCTGCTGACATGAGCCACCATGTAATTTAAAATCCACTTCTCTCTTGCTGTTCGGCTTTTTCTCTTTGCCTTCAGACATCTCATTCATCACCTTCTATTCACCTCTTCTCTCCTTCGCCCCTCCTCTTCCTCTGCCTCTTTATCTGAAGCTTTTCTTTACTACATCTATTACTCATCTTCTGTGTGAGTAATTTACATAACGATAACATGACCTTTTCTTATTAGTCGTGGAGCGGACTCTGACTCGAGATTGCTCTCAGAATTCTGGTTTTGATGTGGTCCGCACAGCATTTAATAACTGCATTCATTCATGTTTTTAAATTATTTTTTGTAATCCATGTTCTACCCATCAACTCACTAACAACAAATATCAATGGCAGAAGGTACAATATGTATAGATGTATACTTTTTGTTATGGAAAATATGTGGTAGCTGTTGAATATGCCATACACAATAAACTATAAACAATAATTCCATATAGCTCCATTGCACTGAGGTGAAGAGATATCTTTTTTTTTAAAGGCAAATAAAACTAAAGCCACAAGTATGCTTAGAAAAATAAATATGTGTTTATGTATGTTTGCTCTGACGACAGCTTATAAGGAAGGGAAAATTTGCATTTTACAGTTGACAGATGACACTGTTAGTAGTTATCAATGAACCGGAACACAGAGAGCCTGCTTGCACACAGGCTGATGGTGCCTTTGGGGCCTCTGTAAATGCTGTAGGTGTCTTAAGCCCTATAATTTCCATGCTTGAGTCTTTACCTGCCTTGGGTCATTTCTCGCAGCAGGACTAAAGGGCGGCTCCTTCCCCTACACCCCCCCCATGGATGAGGACAATGATCTCGACAGGAATGGCTGATGCAGAGCCCAGTTTATAACCCATTACAGCTGAAATGTTTGACACAGCCTCCAACTCTGCCTTTCTTAAAGTTTTATGGCTGACGCAAATGGAACTATTTCGCATTCTGTCCAAACTTTATGTCACAGTCTCTCGGGCATGTTCCCCTCACTTTTCCCTGCCATGCTGTGCTGTTATCAGCCTGTCAGCCCCCGTCAACCTCCCCTTCCATTTAATGTTACTTTAAGTGATTTCCTTTACACTTCACTCTGTTCAGCTTGTGATGGAGAAATCACTCACACAGTCTTTTTTTGACATGACGGGAGCAATATGAACTTGATGAATATGTTTTGAACAGAAAAACAGTGACGTAACTTGTCTCTCTCCATCTTTTTATCCATCCTGTTTTCCACTTTAGGTGTGAATGTGAATAAATGTCAGCACGGCATCATAGCCACCACCCACCCTGTCTACCAACCGTCTTCCTTCAGCCGGTGGATGATCTCCTGTTGACAGGCCAAGGGTTATTATCATGGTTTCAGGTCTAAGAGGAATGCTACTGCACTTCACAACAGATGTCTTTTTAAATCCTCACAAAAACCACCCACAGAGATGAGGAGAAAACGTACTGTACTCGGCTGACCCAGAGTGTAGACGTCTGTAACCTGCCAATGAAAGGTAATGTCCAACGCTTACACACATGGACCTGCAGAGACAACACCTGCACAGATGGTTTTCCAGGAGGCAAAAAGAGGATTTCCAAGAAATGATTAACATTTAAATGTCCAACCAGTATACTGCTAAGTTGACGCCAGCAAATAAAGTCAATTAAGTTACCATGGATATCGTTTTTTATACTTTAACTTCAATTTGAGTCGTAGAACAACTGTTCAACTCTGAGTGTGAGTGAACACATAATGTGAAAGCTGCAGGAAGGAAATCTATTTTTCATAGAGAGCTGTCGGCTGTCAGGTTAAAAAAGTCTGCAGTCTGCCTTCCAATCTGGAACATTCTGTCGTATGTAATTTCTGTCCCACTGTGTTCACAAACTTCGTTCTGGATCGACTGGACGAGCTGCTACTTATTAACACTGCTCTAGTAAAGAACCTTTCTTCAAGGCTATTCATGAAGGCCATTCATAGGAAAATCATCTGCATGTCACAATAACCACATGCATGGTAACTTCAATCAATACATTCTTGTTTTTCTTAGTTTGGCTTGATACAAATGTGACAAGCATGCAATGCACCACAGTCGTTTCACAAAAAACGTACTAGTATTGTTTCAGGGCTTTCACCCACATTTAAATAATCTTACACTATCTGAAGATTCAAATAACGTTTGAGAACAACTTGATTTTGCTTTTACATTCTATTAGTTTTTACCAGTTTGCAAAACGTGTTATATATCATACAGCTATACATTAAACCATAAATACATATTTAAGTTTCAATCAACCACCTATAAGCACACACCAAAAACACTATTTTGTAAGGTCATGAAATGGATTGGTGTCTTATGACCACTACCCTGTCTTTTGGTTTAGCAATAATGTCATCATACTGGGTATTTTATGTCAAGTGTTTCCTTTTTCCCACAATTGCTTTAAGTTCTAGCAGCCCTGTTGATCAGCCATATCAAGAGATTACTTAAAAGGTTGTGTTCTTCCTTTAAACTGGTCTTTACAAATACTGCCTGGACTTTGCACTTTAAGACTGCCCACCCAAAGAAGTCATAAAAATGTTGATCTTAAAAATGCATGCAGGACTTGCCTTGATGCTTTTTATCAGCCCAACTTCTTCTAATAAATATAAGCTGCAGCAGTACAGTCTGAAAACACAATGTCCTCAGTACAAAGAGGATTCTGTGCTCAACACCAATTTGACTGACTTCTTAAGGAGGAAGTGTCAGACCCCCAGGAGCCACACCTGACTGTTTTAAAAGGCACCGCGCATTGTTTTGTCTTCCTCCTGATTACTAAGGCAGGCTGTAATAATGACCAGCAGTGAGACGCACCATCCGGGAAGGATGCACACAAACTCTTACTCACACAAAAACACACTCTCTTGCATGTCCTTCAAAGCTTGAGTCCCCAAAAAAACTGGCACTTTCAAGTATGATGACACTACAAGAATTTGGCACGTACAAAATAGAAGTTTATAATTTTTTTATTATTTTGAAAATGTGTGTTTAAGTATCTGGTTCTGTTTCTCTGGCCATTTTTCACCTAGCGGATTCAGCTCAGTCAGCCTTGGGTAGCTTGCCGTTCTCAGATTCCTGCCATATTTCAGGATAGACACTGAACAGAACAGAGGTGAACCCGACCCATGCTGTCACAGTGTGGCACGGGCTAGAGTTTACCCTTACTCTCCCTCTCTCTCTCACACACACACACACACACACACACACACACACGCACACACACACACACACACACACACACACACACACACGCACACGCACACACACACATCCTCCCTGGTATCTCAAATAAAGACACAGAAAGAATGACGTGCAATATGCTTGTGTATATTCTTATTCATGCATGCACATTCCTTACAGTCTCTGTCCTTATCTTTCTGCGAGTGTCACTGACCCACCCCGAACTCACGTGATTGTTACTGGCATGCATCACCGTGTTCCTTAATTAATAGTAAGAATGAAGGGAAACCTGTTCACAACATCATCGTCGCTCTATCAGCATCACGTAGACACATCCGTAGGCATACTTCAAATGTTCAAAAGGAATAGTTCAACATTTTGGGAATATGTTTTATTGGTTTCTTGCCAAGTTAGATGAGAAACAGCATCTACAGTAGCACATTTTTCTTATGTATTGGCTTCTTAAAAGTAATGCCTATGGAAAATACGCATATTCACTTTCTTGTCTTAGGGTACCATGTTACCATCGGACAGAGCCTAGCTGACCTTTAGATGGTTTTCTGTTCACAGCTTGTCTTTTGTTCTCCCTAATCAAATGACCAATGTAGGTTTCGCTTGGTCAATGTGCTAAAATCCCCCAACTATTAGCTCACAGCCTACTGATGTCATACTTATTAAACCCAGATGCTCGCATTTACCGACCAAACGGTTTTCTTGACGTTGTTGCCCAGGTTTAGATCAGAAGATTGATACCGCTCACATTATCTTGAGCAACAGATAGAGCTTAGTTTGCGTAAATACTGGAATCAAGATAAATAGCTAGCTTGGCTCTGTCTAAAGGTAACATGGTTAGAGAGCAGAATCAAAATGTACAAAGACTGTAACTTTGAGTTTTGGTATTGACGAATCAAACAATAAATCAGTGCGCTCAAAATGATCAGCTTTTAAACTTTCAGAGGAGCCAGGGTAAGCCTCTGTTTCCAGTCTATTTGCTAAGCTAAGCTACACTAACTATCTCCTGGCTGCAGCCTCATATTTCAAATATGAGAGTGTATTAAGCTAAGAAATGTTGAATTAGTCCTTCAATATATCTATATATATCTATATTTAGACCGTGTGCTGTCCCCGTGCGATATTTAAATGTCCTCATTGAGCAAGATCACAATAGGAGCGCAATACAGTGTGTTTAAATGCTTTGAGGCGTCTCCTCAGGAATGGCCTCCATTATAAAAGGGGAACTTTACTACCACTCAGTGACAACATCAATGACATCACCAGGTGCCACTGTGTCTGTCTGCACGTCCCAGTCAGTGTCTGACACTGTTACACACTCACGCACAGACGCACACTCTCTCTATTTAAGGACCAGTCAGACAGCACTGTCCTCCACCTGTCTCCAGTGTTACCTGCCCCAGTCATTAGCAGGGTCCCAGATCCCCACTGTAAGTGCACATGTCAACAGTGAAATTACAGGGCATTCACACACACGTATTTGTTTTGCTTTTAAAAGGGTAATATCCGTCTGCACGCAAGCAATACATTTATTTCCTCCTTCTCTTGTTCTTTTTTCCACCCCTACAAACCCAGAAATCAGAGCAGGTGAGGTTCAAAGACACACAAGGACATGAAGAGAGGAGATGTGTAGGGATGATGGACACATTGGTGCTGTGTGTTTGTGTAATGACAAGGAGAAACTCATGCTTTTCAGCCCTGTTTCTCTGGTCAGTGCGGACTTCACCTGATTACAAAGCAGTGTCATTAGATCTAAGCTTTGTTCACCCACTTAGCTCGCTTTTGACAAACTAATTAAGACAAGAAAGTCTCTTCAGAAGTCTGAGGTGAGAGTCTGTGTCCTGAAATGCGACTGTTAGTCTTTGGCAAAACTTGAGATGGTGTAGTAGTGGGAAGAAGTGCCCTGACAAGTTTGACGAGAATGAAAACACAGTGTGCCAAATACAAATTGCTTTGACTAAAAGATAAAGGTCTGTTTTCAAACAATGACGAATAGCTTTTATGTTTACTGGAATTACCATTGGGAATTACCATCATCAGTATAAAAAAATCTGCGTGCATTCCAAAGTGATCAAAGACTCTTTTCTCAAAAAACTGACCTTTTATTCTCTCCTCTTTCACCAAGTTCACTTTGGGTAACCTGAGTGCTCTCTTTCCCTTTTCAACATGATCAGTACAAACAATGACAAACTTCCCTTCTCCTCAGGGTGATTGACTCGGTCTTATTGTCGCTCTTATCATGTGTTTTTTCTGCTGAAAGAACTCATGACTGTACGTCTGAATAGAAACTGACAGAACCTAGAGGTGGAATCTGTCAACCTAAAACAGCCACAAATGAACTCACCGCTAGACAGCATAGGACTTGTTTCGCACAAATTAATGGTTGTTCTTTTGTCAATGATCGACGCATTATATTAGTCACTGTGTTTTGGCTGTCAATGGCACAGCCAAAAAACATGAACCACCTTGGTGAGCAGACTGTGCTGTATACATGATGACAAATGCATTAAGCATTTCCTATAATTTGTGCACCAATCACATCCGTCTTCCGTGCATGCTGTAATTTCCCTGACTGGATCCTCAATAACATCCTGTTGTCTGAGGACATCTGAGGGGCCAGGTTGGACTGACCCTCCACCACATCACACACAGGACAGAGCACAGACTGTTATGCTGGCCCCGGCTAATGACAGCCGAATGAGAGAAACGGGCAGGAAGCTGTCCCCTGTGATCTCTGTATTTAAAAGCGTCCTTATTATTGCTTGAGTATTGTTTTGTCGCGTTGGGATCCCTTTGGACTACTATTATTAAGTCCAAGGACTGTGACTGCTGAGATAAAGAAGCATAGACATCCCTTATTGCAATTATGGCCATTATGATTAATAAGCAATATAAACTATTTTTGTAAGAAATTGCCACAATAACTTGCACCAAAGTCTATTTATATTACCTACAATGATAAGCATGTCTCTCTATAATCACACAATTAATTAAATTAAAACAATTTAAAACATCTTTCCCCAGACCCTGAATTAAAAAAAGGAAACTTTTTTTAAATGGCTGTTTAAATACTTTTTCATGATAAAAAATACTAAAAGTCTTATGTTTATCAAACAAAATAGATACAATCTTAACTTTGAGTGACATTGTTAGGCAAATAACATGAAGTATTAAGTGTAATATGTTTTACTGTTTTAGAAGTGCATTTTTTAGGTTGCCTTTTACTTTCGAAATAGACTATTAAAGACCTAACAAAGACTGAAGAAAGAATTACCTAAATTCAAGGCGCTGCTTTCTGCAACTATTTCATTATTTCATTGATTACTGTGAGTAAGAACAGCAAAGGGAAGCGAAAGTATTTAGATGCTTATATGTTACAAAGTTCTTCATTGATATCAGAATATTACAAACTGAACATTCATTGACCAACATATCTTTACATGTGGTTCTTCATATCTTGTGTTGTTATAGTTATCATGATCAACAGTTTCCTTTCTACTTTATACACCTTTACAAAGTGCTCTGCTCCACAGGAACCGCAATGAGTAAGGCTGGAGAGATTTATGAATGAGTTAACCTTGTGTTAACCCTGAGCAGCGAAACACAACAGGTGGTCATCCTCCTTTGTCCGCTGCAACAGAGACAGGTGCTTCCGACTATGGTGGACAGATCACTGTTGACCCTGGACAATGGAGGAAAACAGGGGAACAAGAAGGTCTAATCCATGCATGGCCACTTCCAGCCCAGCCCAAGTCTATGTCAAACACACAAATGCATAAACCCACCCACTCTATGAGAATAAATAGTCCATATTTCAATGCAAACACAAACAACGTCCTTCAAACTGTCAGTGTTTTTCTCTCCCCGGTTTGTTAGGGAAACAGAGGCGTCAGAGGACAATAGTTCTGTGACCCATAACTGAGGAAGGCAAACAGGAAGAGATCCCCTTTGCTTAGTGGGGTATCCTGACTCCGGCTTAGGGAAGAAGAATGGAGTAGTGGGGGAACGGGGGAAGGGGAGACCACTCTTTGACCCATAATATCCACATTGCAGGGAACAAAGGTAGAGCTGCAATTATAGCTTATTTTCGTCATCGATTCATCTGCTGATAATTATCTAGATTTGTCTGTCTGTAAAATGGTGGAAAATAGGGAAATGTGTTAATTCAATTTCGTCAAAGTCCAACGGTGATATCTTTAAATGTCTGGTTTTGTCAATCCAGAATTCGAATATATTCAATTTATGTGATATGAAACATAGACCTGCAACATATCCTATATTTGAGAGGCTTAAAACAGCATTCCTGCCATTTTGCTTACAAAATGCTTTCATGATAAAAATCGAATAATCAACTGTTGTTTGTAGCTTTAAACAGAAGAGACCAAAACACACACTCCCTGAACCAGAAGAAAAATCAATTGACCTGAGATCAACAATGAGCCTTACTATGACACAAACATACCAACATTTTTCTAAACTGAGCATGGTGTCTTATATTTACTCTGGCTGCACTAACCTCCTCTCTTTCTCCACTTTCACTATGCATTCACCTGTGAGAATGCAACCACCTCATCTTCCTCTGAAATCTGGCTCTGTTGCATGACGGCTCTGACGCTCCAGGCCAAATCTGAAAGTAACACTTCAGAGGCATCTCACTGTATGATCAGCAGTGGTATCCAAACAATGAGTTTCCTTTTTGCCGGAAACACTGCCGTGTAATTAAACTTGTCTCAATACTCCTATCTGCATTGTTGTAGAATGACTTACAGTCACAATGTGGCATCTCAAAAGATAACACATTCAACAAGGTGTTGGTTACCATTGAATAATATAGACAGTTAGAAGCATGTTTTTGCATTTTTAAAAAGCAGATAAAACCAACCAAACAGTTTGGTGTCCCAGAAAGTCATGTTATAGAAAGTTACCTGTTAAAATGAATCCTTCACCCAGTGGATCTACTCATTTCGTCAAGCTACCTCAGTGGGCTTTATCTCATGTTATCAGTCCTTGTGTAAGAGTAAATGTCAATGATGATGACGGTCAAATCAGGACTGATTGATTAAGTAAGGAGAGACAGGAAGGGAGGGGAGGATGATGAGCAGAAAGAAAGAAGGGTTGACCTCTATCCTTCTCTGTCACGTAGATAAGAGTGGTGATGGAGATTCCCGGTGGACTTGGATAACCTTTTTCTAAAGGTGCAACGTCACCATTTGCAACTAACCCATTTTCTCTGCATTATTAGATTATTTTTTGGAGGGAAATAGGGCCATAGTTGTTCCATAAATACTTTTGCCTTATGTTTTAGATTTGGTAACGTTTTTAACGGGTGACTTACCACATTCTTTTTCACAACATCAATACTCATGCAAATTAGCCTTGGACTGTAGGCCTACCTTTGTATTCTGATCTGACAGTAGAATTAATAAATAAAATCCCTGTGAAGAACAGAAACTAAAGTATCTTCTTAATTATACAAACGTGTTTTTTAATCAAATAATAAATAATCAAATAGGTAATATCGCCACATATTGGCTTATATTAAATGCAAAGCAAAATCAACTTATGAAACTTTCATTCCAATGTTCACAAGTAAGCTCGAAGGAAGCAATTGAATTTGCTACAGTAGTTTGCCAAAAAATGATTTTTCTAAAGCTCCAGTTTTTTTGAATTAACTCAAAGGTAAGCTGAACACAACAGTATAAACTGCAGCAACACCATGTCAAACCTTAACATGTAATATTCATTGTCATTTTATTCAAGGCAGTTCAAATGTGTGGCTTGTAACGATAAACATATATATGTATTAACAGGAAAATGCTAAATGGATTTAATATGATTGAAGTGCTCAATTACTTATTTTAGCTTCACATTAGATTATACGCATTGCAAGTTTGAATTGTTTTCATTTAAATCATCTTAACTGTGATTTGGAGGTTAAATGACCTCTAAGAGTTTTAGCCAAATCTCCACATAGTTTATAAACCTATTTGCATATTCAGGAAACAGCTATGATTCTGTTCTGGTCTCTCGTCAGTAGAGGGCGCCCTGACACCGGTCTGATCCCCCCGGCAACCAGCGGGTTTCTCTTCAAAGCGCTCGTTGGCTGTGTGTAAGCAGAGCATCTTTCTGCCAAGCTTCCATCTCCTGAAGTTGATGTTTTACAGACTCCAGAGGGTCATTTCAAAACCACTGTTTCACTCTCTGAGGCAGCTCCTTTTGTTACGCAGTTCCCGAAAACTGACCTCAAAAATGTCTTTCCAGTATCCACAAGCTTACCGTGACGATGCAGTTGTAAGTTAATGCGGCTAGCTAACTAGCCTAGCGTGCTAGTACGCCGGGATGCTTAATCATCATGCTTTTCCATTCATTTGGTGTGAGCCTCTGCTTTGTTAGCATGCTAGTTAGCTTAGCCTGCTCTGACAACCCAGACTGAGTTTGTTGACAAACGTCTGGCCAGTCGTTTCCAGTTAACCATAACTTTATTCACTCTTCCTATATTCATTCTTAGTTAACATTTTTTTGCTGTTTAGCTAACGTTGCAAACCAACCTGAACGTGCTAGTTTGGTAGCATTAGTCTGTTGTTTCTGCCACACCTAATGTTACCTAGCTGGTTCTAATTTTAACCGCTGTCATTGCTATTTCTCCTCCCTCAGATGGATGCCTATCACGGCGACAAAGTACCAGATCCATACAGCTGGCTGGAGGACCCGGACAGTGAAAAGACACAGGTATATTATAGTTTATTGCCATATTTTGCATAGAATATTAGTTTGTTAAACTGGATTTTTTTGTTTATATTTCTCCACTGACATCTCTTGTTTTATAATTGCTTAAAGGTACAGGTCACCATTATGTAAACAAAATACTGGTGTTAGTATGTAATTATTACTCGTAAAGGCATTTATCACCACCAGCCTTAGGTTTATTTGATATCACCAGGGGTCTGTCCCTAGAGGGCTGTTCACCGAGTGATCTGGGTAACTGCTGAGCTAAACCTGGAGCATAATGTAAACACACCTGTTGTGGTTTTAATCGGCAACTTTCTTCAGATAAATCAGTAAATCAGTTTCTTTGAACTGTCTGCAGGGATTTAAATACATTGATGTGTACTACCTCTTGGTCTTGTATCTCCTTCCATCAGGCCTTTGTCACCGCCCAGAACCAGCTGACTGTGCCATATTTAGAGAGCTGCGAGGTGCGAGACCTGTTCAAGGAGCGCATGACTGAGCTGTATGACTACCCCAAGTACAGCTGTCCCTTCAAGAGAGGGGACAAGTGAGTGATAACAATATCATTTTGTTACAACTGTGTGGAGCACATGTGTGAAAGATCTTTTTTCATCATAATAATTCTTCTCTTCCTTTTCAGGTACTTTCACTTCTACAACACAGGGCTCCAGAACCAGAGTGTGATGTACATGCAGGATAGCCTGGATGCTGAGCCCAAAGTCTTCTTAGATCCAAACACATTTTCTGAAGATGGAACTGTTGCCCTGCGAGGTAACGACGACACAATGTCTTTTATCAATGATGTTATTTTATTACAGGCTTTGTTATTCTTTTAACTATTCCTCATGCTTTTTTCACATATTGTGCAATTCTGCTATTCTGGATATTGTACTCTTTGCACTTTGATACTATTTGTTACTATTATAATGATTTATTTCTGCATTTTAGTTCAAAGCCTTAGCCCCATGCACTGGCACAGATTCACAGAACAGTTTCTCGATGTGGTAATATCGACGGAAATGTAAAACCGTCGTGTCCAGAAATAACCTGTTTTTATATCATCAACATGTTCAGCTAAATAAGGAATCTAGCCTTTCTCTGATGTCTTTGTTAATGTCCAGTTTTCTGTTCCTCTGTTCACTTCAAGGCTACGCATTCTCTGAGGACGGAGAGAACCTGGCGTACGGAACCAGCGCCAGCGGTTCGGACTGGGTGGAGATCCGCTTCCTGCAGGTAGAAGGGGCCAAGGCTCTGGAGGATCGCCTGGAGCGAGTCAAGTTCAGCTGCATGTCCTGGACTCATGATGGGAAGGGTCTCTTCTACAACTCTTACCCAGAGCAGAAGGGAAAGAGTGACGGTGAGGTCAAGACCGCGTTGGCCGCGTATTCCTGCCTGAACTCCCCTCAGAATGATGAGATTATATATATCGCACCACCACACACACAGACTGTAATACCCCTGATGAGCAATAACATATATAAATATATAACGGATGTGTAATAGAATTCACGCTTTATTTTTCATTCAATTTATTCACAATCTGTAAACAGTAAAGCTACCTCTTTAATCGAATATGGTCACTTTAAAAATATATATTCACTGCTACTTTTTTTTATCATGCTGTACTTATCTGCAATTATGTTTTTACTATAACTATTGTGTTTTTTAAAATTATTATTTTTTTTTTTTAATACATAAATCTATTCTCTCTACTTTACCTGTTCTATACTTCTGCTGTTGTAATAATGTAAATTTCCCCGTTGCGGGACAAATAAAGGAATTCTGATTGGCTAATCTAAAGCTAAATACCTGAACCATAGATTTTCTGAGGAAAGATAGATTTTGCTCTACATGCTTCACTTTTAGCGTAAAAGACTTGCAGCTTCCACTGCTCCGACAGCTGTGATGGGTTGTTTCTGAAACCGTCAAATGTTTTGTCCTCTAGGCACTGAGACCTCCGCCAACCTGCACCAGAAGCTGTACTTCCATATTTTGGGGACTCCTCAGTCTGAGGATGTGCTGTGCGCTGAATTCCCCGACAACCCCAAATGGATGGCTGGAGCTGAGGTGTGCCAGAAAGTCATTTATACCAGTGGTTCTCAACTGGTCAGGCCTCGGGACCCACTTTCTACTTGGTCAATACATCGCCACCCAACATTTTGAAGCACTCAAATCTATTCAACAAAAAATCGTGCTGTAATATATACGCTTTTCAGCATACAATATTAATAAAAGTGAAGTACAGTGCATACATCCCTTATATCCCTTCACAGAACTAAAGTATGCTTTTAAAAAAGGTTTAATGAGATGATGGAATCAAAGCTGAACTATATAAAAAGGCACACATGCTGAAAACCCAACCCCAGCAGGGGGGTCTGGGGGGATTCTCCCAGAGGAGATTTTTAGAAATACTAACATAAACTATGCATTCTGGTACACTCTGAAAAGAGAATAAATAAATCTATTACTACCCGACATATTCATAATATTTTATGCCATTGTTTGTTTTTGACATCTTGCAGAAGAGTAAAGAGGAGAGTCTGTTTGACTTACTTTAAATTGTGGGTAAGGGTAGATAGCTCCCATTGTTCTGTGACCTGTCAATCATCAAACCGGGGGTCATATTTCATTATGTGTTCATTTTTATCTGAAGAAGTTGTACCCATGGATGTATAAAGAATAGTTCTACCGCAAAGTTATTCTCCGTGGGGACTTCCGGCAACAATCTTGATTCTGATTGGCCAGAAGACTCGAAAAAACATCAGAAAATATATTTGATTGAGAAGATGATCACTACGTGACAGTTTTCAAAACCGTTTATGGTCTCCGGTACTTCCAGTCCAACGCCGACTGCATGCACAGCATTAGAAAATCGGGCCTTCAAAATAAAAGTTTGACTCCGTCCCACCCCCCAAAAAAAAAAAATTCCAATTTTTTTTTCTTCACTCACACATCCGCGACCCACCCATTGAGAACCACTGATTTATACCATCCTAAAATAAAAAAACAAATAAAGACGAGAGCTATGTTATGTTAGATATTTAGAGAGGGTTAAGTGATTTGATTTATATTGCAGGTATCAGACGATGGAGGCTACCTGCTGCTGTCGATCAGGGAGGGGTGTGATCCGGTCAACAGACTGTGGTACTGTGACCTGAAGACCACTCCTGAGGGAATTACAGGTACGTCAAGATTGTTGTTTTATTTTCTTGATCTTTTTGCCTGGCCTTCTCTAAAGGTATTTTCTCAGCATATCCATTGGTGTTTACCATTACCTGGTCATCATTGTAAGATTGACTGGTTTTTATGAGTTATATTTGAATACTGATCTGTAATGCCGAGAAGCACTTCCTCATTATTCTTATATTCTCTGTCTGTTAATGTGAAGTGATCTCATTATAGCGCTAACATACCCCTCCTTTTATGTTTAGGACTTTTGCCATGGGTGAAGCTGATCGACAACTTTGACGCAGAGTACGAGTACGTGACCAACGAGGGCACGTTGTTCACATTCAAGACCAACCTGGACGCCCCGCGGTACCGCCTCATCAACATCGACTTTGCCTCTCCGGCTCAGACCAACTGGAAGGAGCTCATCCCTCAACACGACAAGGATGTTATTGGTGAGCTGCTGCACCTTCCGTACGGTTAAAGTGTTAAAACTAGGCGTTTAACATTTTGATGTCAACCGGAATACACATTTCAGCTTCTTATCTGCTGCCTTTCCCTTGTTTTCCCTGCAGTGTTTGCCACCTGTACCTTCTCCAGCTACGTGTTTGTGTGTTTCCTGCACGACGTGAAGAACGTGTTGAAAATGTACCGCCTGAGCTCGGGGGAGGAGCTGAGGACCTTCCCCCTCGACGTGGGCTCCGTGGTGGGCTTCACAGGACGGAAGAGGGACTCTGAGATCTTCTACTATTTCACCTCCTTCCTCTCCCCAGGTACAAGATGACTCAATACATAGTGTTATGGTTGTTTGTGTAGTAGTTTTAGATGCTATATCTCTTTGATGCTATGTGTTGTTGTTGTTGTTGTTATTGGGGGAAAAGTGTAAATATGTGTGCATTAAGTGCTGCAAAATGCACAGCGTAATGCACATGGGATTAAGGCGAGACACGGCAGGCAAAAACATCGGTTTTCCTGCACTGGTACATTTTGAGAATTTGGAAATTTAAATCTCAAAATGGCAAAAGAACGGCGAAAAAAACGTTCGCAGAGAAGACGACAACAATTGTCACTTGCATGAAGCAAGGTTATAGAAAAAAAGAAATGACCCCGAACATGAAATACCTTCACGAAGTGCGTCGATGAGCTGTCATCCAAAGAACAGGAAGGTTTAGCCAGCGCCTCAAAGCAATCTTTAAAGGTCGTTTTCTCAAAATGAGTTTTTTCTCCTACTCTGAGTCCGAAATGTCCACTTCAGTAGCACGTAGATACACCAAACCTTCCAGTTATATTCCTATTAATATTATGAAGGCTGTTACCGAAGGGTTTGTTCATATATTTTTCATAGCCTGAATTATATAACATTTTATACCTGAAAACATGAAGAAAATTGATATTTTAGGGCTGTTGACAGTATTTTCTGATTTATGGAGTGAAAAAAAGAGATATCCAAAATCCATTCTGTAAAAGCCTTAGATACTAATATGACTACAAAATGAAACAAGAATTTTGAACTTGGCTTTATCCAAAGTTCAGATTTCGGTTCCTGAAATCTGTTAAAATATGCGCATATTTAATGAGATTACGGATCATTTGGATATTTAAACATGCTATTTCAGAAAACTTGTAATACAAAAAGCAATTGTCTTAATGTAAGTAATTAACTGGAGACATTTCTAGCTGATGTCTTTAAGTTAAAAAAATTACCCTATTCACCTGAAGTGTCTCGCCTTAAGGAAAAACAAATAAAAACTCATAAAACTCACACTGGTGTCATAAAGTAGGCTCAAACGTTGGTTATATTGTATCTTGCCACATGTCTAACAATGTTGAGGTTGCATTACGTATAGTTACTGTATAAAGATGAAAGAGATGTGATGCACCTTTAGTCACTAGATTATGGAGCAATATGAGCTGATGGTTCTTCTGATGTCCGGCAGCGGCTCAGTCAGTAGGGGCTTGGACTGTGAGCCGTAGGGTCGCCGGTTCAAGTCCCCGAACAGACGTAAATATGGAGTGTGGACTTCTACTTGGAGAGGTCCCAGTTCACCTCCTGCCCTGCCGTGGTGCCCTTGAGCAAGGCACCGGACACCCCCCTCATTCCCATTGCTCCCCGGGCGCTGTACACTAGCTGCCCACTGCTCCTAGTGCTAGACTCCTGGTACTAGAATGGATTAAAAGCAGAGGCCAAATGTCACTGTGTGTGCTCTGCATGTGTGACCATTAAAGAGGGGGTTTCTTCTCTTGCATCCAGCCATCATTTACCACTGCGACCTGACGAAGGAGCCGCTGCAGCCCCACATCTTCAGAGAGGTCACTGTCAAAGGCTTCAGCCCCTCAGACTACCAGACCACTCAGGTAATGACAACATTCCAGACTTTATTTGATCTGTGTGCACTACTTCTATCAAAGAACATTTCAATATTGGTCACTGAAAGATGAAACGTTAATAGAGAAATGTTTTTTTATCTGTTTTCCTTGAAAACCCTAAATACATGCCACTTCTTAAAGTACCAACCCAATATAACGGCTATCAGTGTGCTGAGAGGGCGTCCACCCCGAGACCCGCGGGGGGG
>NW_011338311.1:58270-64429 GCF_000735185.1 Notothenia coriiceps
ATAACGGCGTCAAATGGCGGCAAGACGGCCCCCGGGCGGAAACGCTGACGGCTATTAATGACATTGTCAAGGGAAAAATGAGCTGAGGTGTGTTCTGGTCCTGAACAATTTCTTGAGTTAGTGTGAATATTAAAACACATTTTCAACATAACATTAATAGTTTATTTTAAGTAAAGATAGTAAAGCTTCTGTAAACTATGTTTCAGATGTATTTTTGTTCTCCCAGTGAGCACAGTGACCTGAGAAAGTACATGAAGGACAGATGACATACTTTTAAATGAGGGACTATTTTCTTGTCCTTTATCTGAGATTCAGGCCGATTTTAAAAAAAGAAAAAAAAAGCCAGAAACCACATTTCTACCATGACAAATGCTGAGAAAGATGTATTTGATGTTATCCCCACTCCCATGTGTGTCTAAGAAACATTCCCTCTTATTTCTTATTGTCTCCTGACGGTGTTTCTTTCTCTGTGTCGTTGCCAGATCTTCTACCCCTCCAAGGATGGCACAGAAATCCCCATGTTTATCGTCCACAAGAAGGGCCTCAAGTTGGACGGCTCCCATCCAGGCTTTCTCTACGGCTACGGTGGTTTCAACATCTCCATCACGCCAAGCTACAGCGTGTCGCGGCTCATCTTTGTCCGACATCTGGGAGGAGTGCTGGCTGTTGCCAACATCCGAGGAGGGGGGGAGTACGGGGAGACCTGGCACAAAGGTGGGGGGGGAATTGTTCTCATACATCTTGATTGTGGTCTCGATGTTTTAAAGTAATACCATTGCAAACTCCTCCTTTACGCACTTTGTACTTGTCCCTTTTAGCCGGCATGTTGGCCAACAAGCAGAACTGCTTCAACGACTTCCAGTGCGCCGCTGAATATCTCGTGAAGGAGGGATACACTACTTCCTCCAAGCTGACGATCAACGGGGGCTCCAACGGGGGCCTGCTTGTAGGTATGTAGGCAGCTGCCTGAGGAACGGCTCGTGGTCTGTTTCATCATCATGAAAAACCCTGAGTGGAGACGCCAAAGATTCAAACAAATCATAAATGATTACAATGAAAGTCTTTTTGCCGAAATGGAAGAGTTGGTGTTTTGATAAAAGGTGTTTATATAAATGTAAGTCATTATTATTGTAAAAGCAAAGTGCAATGGAAACAGATTTAGCAAATAAAGGATAACGTAAATGAGGCACATGATTAGCATTCAATGAAGTTTACCTTCCTTACATTAATACATGAAACCAACAGCAATGCCATAATTCCATCCGGTTTTTAAAAACATATTTGGTACAACTTACGCTCTTTTAAGTACATTTTGTTGCGCTCTCGTCCTCTGCAATGTTTTCCAACATGTTTTCCAATGGCATCACCTACTGCTCACCTTGAGGAACAACGCACATTAAACATTTCATATCTGTAGTCAAGGACAACAAGCATTTATTTGCATTTCCATTGTCACTTTTTCTCAAAATGTAGATATCATTTGCAACATGACTGCTTGGAAACCTTGCTTTAGTGTATTGAAAGCCTTTGAAGGAAGCCTTAGTGCCCCTGTTGTGTCTGACTCTGTGTCTGACTGTTGTGTCTGACTGTGTGTCTGACTGTGTGTCTGACTGTGTGTCTGACTGTTGTGTCTGACTGTGTGTCTGACTGTGTGTCTGACTGTGTGTCTGACTGTTGTGTCTGACTGTTGTGTCTGACTGTTGTGTCTGACTGTTGTGTCTGACTGTTGTGTCTGACTGTTGTGTCTGACTGTTGTGTCTGACTGTTGTGTCTGACTGTGTGTCTGACTGTTGTGTCTGACTGTGTGTCTGACTGTTGTGTCTGACTGTTGTGTCTGACTGTGTGTCTGACTGTGTGTCTGACTCTGTGTCTGACTGTTGTGTCTGACTGTGTGTCTGACTCTGTGTCTGACTCTGTTGCCTCTCTCAGCCGCCTGTGTGAACCAGCGGCCCGAGCTGTTCGGCTGTGCCGTCGCTCAGGTGGGCGTCATGGACATGCTGAAGTTCCACAAGTTCACCATCGGACACGCCTGGACCACAGACTTCGGCTGTTCTGAAGAGAAACCGCAGTTTGACTGGCTCATGAAGTAAGTGATCAGAAACCAGGCGCTCACTCTGGGATCATATTTCACAATCTTTCAGTGGGAGGACTCTTTGGGTTGAAAACATAATCTTCAGAATATTCAATAGTTCCAATCAAATCAAGCTTTGTTTATATAGCACTTTTAATACACAAAGGTAACTTCACTTCACAAACCAAACACATAGACAATAAAATAAGAATTAAATAAAATTCAGTTAAAAGCCAAATTGAAAAAGGTGGGTCTTGAGTTTGCTCCTAAGGTATTCTTAAGAACTATTAATGTTTGTTATTTGCTTCCAACACACAAGTTATTTATATTTCCCTACATGTGAGCTAAAGTCTGAAATCTGCACTTTCCCCTTTTTCCAGATACTCCCCGCTCCATAACATCCGCATCCCAGAAGGCAACGGGGTCCAGTACCCCTCAGTGCTCCTGCTGACCGGGGACCACGACGACCGGGTGGTGCCTCTGCACTCCCTGAAGTACATCGCCACCCTGCAGCACATCGTGGGGCGCAGCAGCAAGCAGACCAACCCTCTGTTCATCCTCGTGGACACGAAGTCTGGCCACGGCGCCGGGAAGCCCACCAGCAAGGTCATCCAGGAGGTGGCAGACACCTACGCCTTCATCGCCCGCTGTCTCAACATCTCCTGGGTCAAATAACTGCCCCTCCCGTCACACCGTGTCCTTTTGTTTTGTTTCTTTATTCACTACATCTTTGGGATACTGTTCACACCAGCTGTTTACACCTGGCCAACGTTACTATACCTTTTGAGCCTGTTATAGACTCACAGGACTCATCAACTATAAACCAACATTCAGCACTCACAGCTAATGTACCCTCTCCTGCAGGCCATTTTTGTAGTCCCAACGAGAGAAAGAATGACTACATTATCAGGTTTGTAAAGCGAAGGGGGTACTTTAACGATTACAATTATCAGCCAATCAGCAGTTACAGTCATGAGGTGGAAGTGGGGGAAAAAAGTGTATTAGGTGATCATTTCAGCATCCTCTGAGCACTTCAATGTGATGCATATTATTTATTTTACATGTGTGCACAGAATAGAGGCAGTGGGATGTTAAATGCCTCCAGCATGTACAAGTATAAAGAAAATGCTTACACCGCATGTCTGCAGTACTGCAGTGAGAAACTTGTGTGTGTGTGTGTGTGTGAGTGTGTGAGCGTGTTTAAATGTCAGTCCCCCATTTTTTTCAGACTGATAATTTCTACCTCTTGACATGTGCTGATTGTTTGCCTTTTAAAGGGAACAAAACACAATGCCACAATTACAATAAACAACTTTTTAAACATTGAGTTACCGTGCCAATTTTATTTTGTAAAATTATTATTTAAAGAGCTCAATTACAAATTGACACGTCAGTCAGTGCGGAGAGAAAAGATGGATTATAATAACACATTTAAAATGGCTGTTGCATACATGACTTTAACTGCATATAAATTTCCCAACAAAAATCATATGTGACTGTAAAACAGATGATTAAAAATAACATGATTAATTATGAATAATATAGTAATCAATTAGATTTGTCATGATACAGATTTTTTTATGATCATGTTTCCTGATTGACCGAGTGGCTGCTTGAGCACTAAAATAAACAGACAGTCATGAATGGATTTTTTTTTTTAAATCAACTTTATTTACATTTCTTACTGCAATGAATTAAATCCAAAGCATTTTAATGTAACAAGTCCCGGTTTACTGAGGGCAATGGGAAGTAAGGGCGAAAGCAGCTGTAGGGTTTGGGTCTTCCACCAGGGGGCAGTCACCCTGGAAATGACAACACGTGCAGCAGGAGCAGAACATGAGGGTGGTCTGACAGGACAGAGGGCCCCATGTGAATTACTCAACATACATGTTCCGTGTTCAAGAACTTCTCTGATGTCCCACTTTCATGTTTATGGAGGGAAATAAAATGCAGTTACTTTTGAAAGACTCCATCAATTCCTCTAAAACTTTATCTTCTAAAGTCATTTCAGGATGGACATTTAATTCATCAAAAATAATAGAAGCAAAAATATTTTCGACCAACTTTTTTCATAGGCTCTGTTTATTCATTTATTTTTCATTTTAAAATGCATAACTTTCTGTTTAATTGAAAACACAAATTGAACTTTTAAATTAAGTTCAAGCCTGTAACTGCAAAAGATTTACTAAAAGTAATAATAAAATATTGTTATGGGCTAACCATTTCTTTGTGTTTGCCATGTTATTTCCTTATGTTAAGAAATGTTCTTAAAATCCAACATTTCAATCACTCAAGGGAGAACGGGCTGTTCGGCCGTGAGCTCAACAGCTGTGGAAAACCTGAGCCTAAACAGAGAATATCCATAAATTCCTACGAATAACTCACTAATACAACAAGTATTTGATATAAATATACAAGCTTTCAATACATGAACAAAATGGACACATACCCTCCAGTAAAGTTTTATAAAAGTCCTCAAATGTTGCAGTTTATTGGGAAATCAAGGCACTGAAAATGAATTAGATTACAAGCTTGTTACACCCAACTCCAAACATTTGGATGAAACTGGTAAGAGTTCATTTTAATAACTCATTCTAAATAAATCCTTTTAAGTGATTCAAGAATTAGATGAAAGTTGTCATTATAGTTTCACAATAGTCATATATTTGTAAATGTTCCAGTAAAACAAGCTTTGCAACCAAGTGCAGGGCAATAGATTATCCTGTATATTTACATTTAAATCTAAAACCTCAGCTTCTGTGAAAAAAAGCTGAAAACTAAAGCCAGAAAAAGGGCTCACTTGCATTTCTTTGTACTGAGACCTTCTTACAATAAACATTCTATACCGGAAATGCAAAATTCAACAGTGTGGTAACACAAGGTGACATACCGTACATACTGGTTTGATCACTTTCTTCTAAGTAAATAAAATATAAGTACAAAGGATAAATGGCAATCTCCCTTTTAATGATCTCAAAACCAAACAGGCCAAGTTATGCAGTCTATTTAGGCGTATGTGTGCGCGTGCGTGCACGACAGAAGAATCCACCACCAGAGTGCGCGTGACAGTGAAACCCTGCAGGCCAGCATCCTGCACACTAAAAAGGCAAACCGTATTTTACATTATTTTAACCGAAACTGCTTATAAAGCAACTGTATTTAACTTACTTAAACATTTGATACAGTACAATATAACTTTCAACACATTTCAAACGTATCACGTAATATTCTTGTCAACTTGTGTGTCTCGTGAAACTGCTGCCTAATTTCTGATTGGCTGACACATTTGAAGACGTTCTGAAATACCCAATGAGCACACACCTGTGACCACACTGGAATATTAATCCGCCAAGCGGAAACCACCACTGAGGGACTATATTCCTCGGCGGAAGATCAATACAAATACAAAAAATCCATCCTACATGTCTATATTCTTGCAAAAATAATAGTAATTTGACTTTCATTCGTAGAGTAAAAAATACTAAATAGCATCAACGTTGTATTTGTTTATTTTTTTAACTATATTTTTCTATCTTTCTATATAGCAGCATAGGGGAAAGTCCATAGGGGAACGGACACTTCACACATCGTTATCGAATGAACCAGAAATATGTTACCTCTCAATTTATTTAACTTTTTATTTTTTTATTTATGATTATTATTATTTTATTATTTATTTATGATTATTATTATGTATTTGTATTATACGTTTGAGTAAAGAAGAGTATATGTTTTTATTACATCAGCTACAAATAATAGTTCTGTGAGGATTGGATTTACATTGAAAACTGGGACTATGACATGTATTTCTCATTTAGGCGTATACAGGGAGTATAGAATATTAGTATATATAAATATATATTAAAAAAATTGTTAGATGACTTAGACTCGAGTCGGAGTAGTATAGTTGAGTCGAGAGTTGTGAGATTGACTTTCGCCAGGTTTGACGAGGGTCCAGTCCACTACTCTTATTAGCTACTCCTCTTGTTTATGCTGTTCTTAATGTTATTTAATCGCGGTAAGTAACCTAGACGACGTGGGTAAACGGCAAGGGTACTATCTATCTCGATATATATTATGTCCTATAT
>NW_011338311.1:64474-81699 GCF_000735185.1 Notothenia coriiceps
AAGTCCCGACTACGACGCAACGCATCAGGTCGATTAATGATACGACTATAGACTGAAAATGTAATTCGGAACAAGACGGCTTCCGTGAACTGCTGCTACAATAGACAGGTGGTTGTCTGTTAGTCCTTCGTGACAGAATAGAAATTTGTGTTCATGTAGATAGGGTCAACTGGGTTTGAGTTCGTTGAAATCGATTTGTAACTTCTGTGTTTGATCCGGCAAACTTTCTTGGGTTCCAGCAACTATTCGAGAGAGCTATTCGCTGTTTATATATTTGTACTTATGTCCTCGGCTTCTACCTAGTTGCGCTACGTCGTGTGTTTCAGGTTTTGTAGTCGTAAGTACTTGTACAGTACGCAAATAGAAGACTATTGAGAACACAGTCGCTAGAGAGACGACAGGCGGAGGACACTTTTGTATCGGTGTCAGCAACCTAGGATTCTGAATTATCCCAAAGTGTGGTTCATGAAACGGATGAATCAAGTAGTCTGAGTCGTCAAGACACTTGATTCTCGCTAACGAAGTATTCAGGACTCCTCCTAACCGTTTTAGTTCCGGCGACGCAGTGAAAAAAGGAAGGGAAAAGAAGACGAAACCTAAATGACGTCCGTGTCGGTGAAGCCGCCATAGAGGGGGCGACGACCCTGAGGGTCGCGGAAGAATTGACTCGAGGATCATTGCCGTTTGCCCGCGTGAGGAGTGAGAGGTGCGAGGTACAAAAGAACACACGGGTATCTCAATCAGAGAGACGCAACCAGCACCGATTAGATACCATAAGACTACGCTCGTTGATTTGTACCGCCAAGGTTTTCAACCCCAAAATGCCCCACCAACGTCGGCGGGTCGTTAGTCTTTTACCTGGAAAAAGAGGGTACGTTTCATGCGAGAGAGATCGTCCCTGCCTTTCCCATTTGCCAAGAGTACTGCATAGAGCAAAAAACAACTGGCGATATCTAGAGACCCTTGAGAGAGGCCAGCACTCGCGGATATCTGAAACAATGACGTCGCCGAAACCTAAAGAGGTCCACCTTGATTCAGACTAAATTGCTGAATAATTGAAAGTGTAGAGTAGGTGTGCCTGCCATTAGTTCCAATTTATGTACGTCACCTCTCTTCATGTGGTCATCGATGTACTAGAGTTCATCAGTGTTCATGGAGATTTACATCACTCTTCATATGAATCAATGAATGTGGAGACGGGAACTAACAGCTAGGCGAGTAATCTTTTTCAGACGTCGAAATCAGAATTTGGAACCCCTCAGCGTCTTTTTTTTTCATGTAAACAAAGAGCTTCTTACCCCGTCGAGGCCACTTGAAATCGACGGACGGGGATAGGGAGTAGACACACACACACACCACCAGCTAGGCGCCCCAGTCGGGCTAAACACACACAACACACGACACACCTGGACACACACACACCACACGACACCGCCCGCACACATCACACACACACACCCACCATACACGCACACACTCACGACCACACACACACACCACACACACATTTCGTCTGTCTCTAGGCTCGTCGCTAAGACGACGCAAGAGACATAACACTACTGACGGGAAATGGTAATGCGGGACTTCGCCTCCGCGCACCCTCCGACTAAATACGCGTAAAAACGAAAACGCCTAAGGGGAAAAGGGCGACGAGAGGTATGTTGTTTTGGCTACTAGCACACCTCTCGTCGAGTTTAGAGTAATGTCAGGGGGACGAGAAATGGGTGAGAGGCATTGGTGAAGGACAACTGACCCGAGGAGGAAGCCAACAATAATTAGTATGTGAGAGAGGCTTGACCGGAACGTCACGGACGGAAATTAAATTGAAACTTTTACAGATAAATGAAGAAACGAGAGAAATTGACGGAGCTGGGCATGTGTTATTCTGTCCACATATAGCGTCGGTAGACTCTTCTGGGTGTGCCGACAATACAGAATTAACTGATGTGAGTATCAATTTATCGATTTATAGAGATGACTGGCGGAAAGCACGTCGCTACAATCGTCATTTGACCTACAAAGACAGGACCTTTGGATGCAGAGTCCAACAAATAGCAGCATCCGAGGAGGGAAAAATAAAGTAAGGGAGATAAATAAATGGGAGAAAAAATACCACAAAGAAAAACAAAAGAAAACAAAGAATATTCATAAGACTCCAGAATAAAGGAATGTATAACAAAATACAATAAGAGATAAAAAACAAAAGACAAAAAAAATAAGAAAAAAAAAAAAAATAAAAATAAGTCACATGTTGCAAGAAGCTAGGAAATCACTGCTACCCCGCCGCTTATTCGGAGACTGAGCGAGTATCGTGAGGTATTCACATTGTTACCCGAAAGATTGCAAGCGTTGATCATTAGTTCCTTCATTCCTCCCCTTGTTTCAGGTTAGCAGGAAGGGGTCTTGAGCCCTCGTCGGCGCAACTACACTTTAGTGCCTACCAAGAGCTCCGAAACACAGTGTAACAAGCAGTCACCTGAGAGGACATTAACGACCGCGGGTAACCCATCTACGCCTACCCGCCAACAAAGCTCTGCGACCCCGCAAAACATCATGCCGGAGGGCAGATGGACCTCGGCGTTTGTCGTCGACCTCGCCTGAGTAGTTATTGGCGGATGACAGAACATTCAGACCAAGACTAGAACGAAAACAAGCAAGGAACGCGAACCTGGAACTATTCCTCCGTGCCCCTGAAAGAGGGCTCAGTCTCTCGAGTAGACTTGGCTTTGGTAAGTTTTACCACTTCGAACTCCAGACTGGGTCGACGACCTCGCGAATAAGACTTATATATCGGGGGCCACGCACGATTCACATCTTCACACGCCCGAGGTACACCCGCATGTCTTCCCTGAAATATATGGATGTATCCTAGCTTCAGAATACTAGGGCCTAACATTTCAACGCAACGCGCGATTTTCTTCGTAGCTTATTCTCTTTAATTTCGACTCTGATTTTTAGCTCTACAATGTAGAGTTTATTGTTTCACTATCGTTAATTTCATCTAAAGGTACACCTCTTGAGTTACAAATAATAGTAGAATTACCTGGGATCAAAAATTGCAAGTACGACATGGCCTTTTACCGGTGAAAAATAAAATTTCAAGTTCAGGGGCATGACTGTAGACAATCCGCCGTTTTTTGCACTTTACACACGAACAGAGGAGCTCTTTTAACTAAATACGTAGCAGATTAAGATGGCATTGGCCCGCGCCTCAAATTAAAAGAAGCTCCTGCGAAACCTCGAATAGACTTCCACTAATGTTCGTGTCCACGACATAAACAGCACAAATTAGCGAGTACCACCGGCAATTCTTCCCTTGAAGATAACGTTACCAAACGATCGAAACTTCCAAGTATGACTGACTGGTTACCGTAAAGGAACTTCCAGCGAAAGGACTCTACAAAACCCGAAGGTGTAATTCAAGAACGACAGAAACAGTTATATGTGCTCGCAGTACGATGCGCGAAAACGAGGTTTCACGCAAGCACTATGCCGAGATTTGTCGTCCCCGACATGGACCACACGCCTGGGCGTCAAACTACAACCGCCGCGCTGGAGTGAAGAACGGAACTCTATAATATTAGAAAAACAAGAGTTTTGACATTCTTTTGGATCCACTAGATGACTTATGTTCCGTCCGAAGTGTTAAATGACTCCTTTTACGTGTTCCTCACCTCGAGCGAAGGCGAATGAATGGTTGTGGAGTCCAAAATTAGTACGATATTATTTTTCCGAAGCGAGATGATGTAGACAAATGCTTTGAAAATGAGTATCAGGACGGAGCCTATACTAGTGATCAGGAGAGTGAGCAGAGAGGGAAGAGAGAAGATTGTCTAGAGGTGGAAACAACGTAGTACCAGATCGTGAGTCACTCTAAGGTAGAGTCGCCGGCCTCGCTAGAGTTCCAGAACTCCTAGTTTACCCGAGGAAATGCCTGAGGGATGCGCTTCACTGTCCCGAAGCGCCTCGATAAACATTCATCCGTTTGTCCTCTTGTAATCTACTGGTTTATATAAATACTTATCACCGCAACAAACCGTATTTAATTCTGTCTTAATGTACATTATTTAATTTCATATTCTGTTCTTGTACATATCATATTCTATTGACATGTATACAGACTTCTTGTACTATTTAGTATTTGTATTTTGTACTTTATTATATACGTTGCATTGTTGGAGGAGCTCAGGTCAGAAGAATGTCATTGCCTTTCTACACTGGAGCTGCTGAGCATCTGAGGATAACACCTTTGAATCTTGATCCCCTACTGTTTGAAACAAAAGTCTATGCTGATGAAACCCTGTAAAACAGACTCCAGTAGATTTCTATCTATTCACGATAATGTCTGCATTGTGTCAACAAGAAGGCCATTTCCCAGGTGATAAATCACAGCTGACGGAGGGCATTAAACGCACCTTTACAACAATTAGTTAGCTCACTGACACTCGTTTATCACCGAGGCAATAAGGGGGAAGAGTCAAGAGTTTATTAAAGCTGCACTTAATTCTGAGAGCTGCAGGCCAGAGGCTGAACACTTCAAACACACACGGGACACACACGGACGACACAGACAGATACACAGACAGACATACAGACAGACAGACAGAGAGACATACAGACAAACAGACAGAGAGACATACAGACAGACAGACAGACAGACAGACAGACAGTCAGACAGACACAGGAATACACACACGGACGGGCACACACACACACTTCAGAGATATCACAGGTATACAGCACACTGATGATCAGAAACACTCCCAAAAGTATGGGGTTAGAACACAAGTTGGGTGATACAGTTAATTTATTGATTTGGTTTGTTATTTAATCTTTTATTGATTACCATTTAACTATTTTATGTATTTGTTAATTTTTTTATTTGTTGTTTTTATATTTTGTTTTTTAATAGTAAATGTATTTTGGATGTAAAAAAATGTCATCTTTTATATTTGTCGTATATGACATACAACTCAAAATAATAATATATATATATATATATATATATATATATATATTATAAGATATGAGACATATGGGATTACTCTTTTGTAAGTAATCAGGTCAATTGTTTTGTTCAGGGACATTTTAAATGTTTAAATAGTTCTCAATAGTTGAATGTTGCCTGTAAACAAGATGGGTGGGGGATGTGTGGTATGGATCTTTATCAACAAGAGAGAAAGAGGTGGGGGAAGGCATGGGAAACTGATGGGGGAGGCCAAGAATGCCACATGGTTTGAAGAGCCTGGATAAAGCTCTTAGGCATGCAGAAGATTGGGTTATAATGTACCAATAATCTAACATTATCCTGGCTATTGGGGGCGAAAAACGCTTTTTAAAGAGACTTTTTGCAGCTTAACTCACTCTCTGATTACTTTTAGGAAGTCTTTCTCAGAAATTAAAATGTTAAGAAGCAGTAGATTGACCAACACTGCCTCTGAGCTAGGAGCAGCTTTTTGAGGAATGAGGAGCTGACAATTTAGCTCAATTCCACTCATGTGGATCATTTTTCAGATTACATTTCAGATCTGAGGCACAGGCTCTGCTGGTGACACGTTTAAAAACAAATCTGCCTGCCCTCTCACGCTGCTGCAGCTTATGTTACAGTGTCACTATAAAATATTCATCCATGGAAAATCTCTTTGATTCCAGCCGGCTTCATAGGTTAAAGTCAGCCTAAACATGTAACTCAAACTAGAGCGTCGGCAGATTGAACTCCAGCAGGCTGAAGCTCCACTTTCCTCCACATTTGCTCCACCAAAGGGACACCGGGAGAACCGTGTGCTCTGCCCGTGCCATCTCATCCATTTACCGAGGAAAAAAGGAGGATGTCCGCTCCCTCTCCTCCAGGTGAGTCCCTTTAAACAACGTTTATAGTAAGCTTCTTGTATTTGACTTTAAATGTCCTGAAAAAGTAGTGGATGTGGTGTTTGGTTGCGGCTGAGCTCACCCCTGTGAAGCTGTAGAACCTGCTTTTCACTGACCTGAAATGACCGGCTTTCAGCAACATGAGAAAGTGATGGATCGGCTCTTTTATCAAAAAACGCTATAAATGCGCACATCATCTTTGTTTTGATTTAGGACTAATGCACATGGGAAACTAAAACGACCTTATCGGTAAAAAGGAACTAAAAACCAAACAGTAAAACAAACGTTATCGTTCAATGCCCATTTTAACTAATTCTAAGAATATTATAGGAATATTATGGCATTAGTATTGCGGTGATCTTTGGAGCAGAAGTCCATTCATAGCCTTTGTGGGATCAACAATGACACTTGAGTGGTTATATTAACCTTTAAGAAGAGGCAAATACAGTCAAAAAGTCATACTGACCCGAAGGATCCGAGCAGAAAAATTCAACCAAAAAATAAAACGTGATTTAGGGAAGTGTAAGCGGATATGTGGTGCCATTGTGCGCAGTTTTTGGCGCACCGGCTCCAGAGGCGCTTCTCCTCCAAACCTCCTCCCTCTGTCTCTGACGTCACCGGTATTTCATTCACTTCTGTCTCCCTGTTTGCTGATGTTGGGGGAGACTTTTTAAGATCGCAAACTACTTTAAAATACGTGATGTCCCCCCCTTAAAACGTCTTATTGCTAATTTGTCTCGCTGTGCCCATCTAAAACAGAATGGGAATCACCCTGCTGTGTGCAATAGGTGCATGGCAAAAGAAAGTCGAAAGGCTCTTAAAAATGTGTCGGATCAAACGTGTCGTGCGAAAAATATTTAATCCGCCAACACACATATTACATTTGATATTAAAGGAAGAATGTAATGGTACTTTAGTTAAATAAAGCGAGGGGATGAAGACAGGGTGCTACAGGATGTGGGTTACTTTGTGCTCCAATAAGGAGCACATGGTACATGTACGCCTTTGTTAGACTTGAGTAGCCTACATTTTTTCGTTGATTCAAAAATATTTCTTAACGAAATCTAAAGATATGTCAAATGAGGAACTTAATTTAAATACTAAAACTATTGTTTAATTGAGGTAGAGTCAGAAATCCTCCCACATGTGATTTAGAACCCAGTGAAGTCCAATCAACCTGTATTTAGAATTGTAAACAATTAAAAACAATAAAGTGAATAATCACTTGATTCATGTAAAACATTCCACATGCTCATATTCTCCAGTTCTAGGACAAATAACTCTGAGAAGAGATGGCCTGTTTCCCCAGCACTGTTTACACTTCCTTGCAAAGGTTATAAAAAAGTGAAGGATTGGTGTCTGGAATGCATGAAGTAAACGACAAAAAAAAAAAAAATAACCCCTTCACTTAAAGAGAAAGGAGAAAAGGGGAGAGACAAACTCAATAAACCCTTTGAACTCCATTGACAGCAACAGGGTAAAGGCACATTTCCTCTGGGAGCCTTTAGGGTGAGGAGTGGGGGTTGGGTGGGGTTAGCTAGGGTGATGGAGTCCAAAGTCTGCTCAGAAAGTTGGTATTCAAACAGCTCAGGAATCTGGCTGTCCTCCTCAGGTTAAAAGCTCAAAAAGATCTGTTTTGATCGAAATGATTTATTTATATGACTGCCTAAAATCTCAGTCTGATTTCAGTATACCATAATTTCCCTTATTGGCTGTATAACAACTAAACGTAATTAATGATTACTGCTTTAAGGTTGCTAAAAAAAAAAGTGACTATGGCTAGATTTAATTTAACAAAACATCACTATGTGAGGATGAATAAAAAAATAAGAAGTTGAATATATTTAATGAGCTCCAGTTGGTGTTCACTTCAGCAAACCATCCTCCACATTATTAAGGGGAAACAAGGTATTTTCCTTTCTCTTATTTAACTCTAAGTAAAAAATGTGATTGTGGCTGACTCTGAAAGCTTCAGTGGATTTTTCGTCATGCCCGAAAAGACTGATATGTTTTATTAATATATTAAAATGTTATGAGTAAACCAAAGCAAAGAATACTACTTTCTTTGAATCTAAATGCAATGTAGTCTTATTGATTCAGAATAACTCAAATCTGTACTTCTTAAAAGTACGAAAAAATGGTTAAAACAAAGGTCTGTGATGACATGTTATGCTTAACTGATTATATATCCAGATACAGACAGTGTTTATTTAAATTCAAGTTAATATAACAGCAACATCTTTTTGGAAACGTTTCCAACATAGCTTACTTTGGGCAACTTTACGTGCATATTTCTTAAGCCAGTAATACAACAATTATCAAAATGATGTTGCCATTATGCCAATCGTGCTTTGCTTTTGCAGAACTTCACAAGAAAGCTGATCTGTGTCTTCATGTTCTCCTCTTGACAAGTTTGCAATGGGGGTAAAATAGCAACAAAACAAACAAAGCTCAATCAATCCTATATTGCAGCATACAGACTAATCAAAGACTTCCAGTTGGTGTTGATAAAAGGTTTACAACTAAATAAACTGAAGAACAAGTGTTCTAATCTTTCAAACAGACCAAAGCCTGTTTCTTAAAATACTTTATATGACAGGTTGCTATCCAAACACAAAACAGTGGCAAGGTTAAACAAGTTAGAAAACAATCTTTCCCTGCAGCATAAGGTTTAAAGGTGTCTTGAGTAAGACTTTTATTTAGTGTTAATTATTTGGGAAAACATTCATGTAATCCAAAGGAGCTGATTCTTCACTTGTATGCAAAACTTCAAACCAAAAATGGTTAGCTGCTTTCTACAAATACAAAAGTGGGAACAGATTTAAAGTTGAACCATCGTAAACAATACAAACAAACAAAACAATCTCACAACATAAAGACAATTAAATGGAAGGGCAAAGTAGGACTTATACAGTGGCTGGTGTTGATAAGAATTTTAACAACTATGTTCTTCATGTTCCCCTCTGTGGGGGAAAAGTAGCTCAGACTAAATCAAAATGAAGTCAATCTTATTTTGCAGCATAAAGACTCATCAAAGAAAGCCAAAGTGTGACTTCTAGTTGGTGTTGATAACAAGGTTAACAACAAAATAAACCGAAGAACATGTATTTCCAGCTAATCTTTGAATTGACCAAAGCATATGTTACTCATGTTCCCTTTTTGTTTTCATGGCAGATTACTATCAAAACAAAAAACAATAGGAAAAAGGCTGATGGAAGTTTAAAAAAGTTAGAAAACAATGTTTTCCTGAAGCATAATGTCAATAATGCAAACTTTCTAACACAAATGTGCTCTTTTTTTAGCTGTTCTCTACAAATAAAAAAGTTTTTAAACAATCTTATCCCAAAATATAAAGACAATGAAATAGGAGGCCAAAGCATGACTTGTAGTAGCTGGAGTTGATAATAAGGTTATCAACTAATTAAACTAAATAAATGAAATGTCCAGCTCATCTTTAAAACAGACCGAAGCCTGGCTATGTTACAGATGTGAATTCACAATTTCTTTGCAGAAATTAATATAACAAATATTTGAATTCATTTCTTAACAAATGGAAACACGGAGAAAAGAAAAAATTAAAGTTAAAACAGGTTTATAAACCAAGGTGGCGGTTTTGATTGTGTTAAGTTTATAAATCAGTAGCATTGCTTTTACTTGGTGTTGATTACAAGTCACACATCTAAGGTTAATATCAGCAGTCCATTTAAAAATAGGCTAATTTAAAGCTATGAGTTTCTATTTTTTCAGAACTTTATATTAAATGTTGCTTGTTTGTTCCATGTACTCTTCCACAAACCATCACACAAGAGATGAATAAAAGATTCTTGTGAAGTTTAAACAAGTTTGAATATAATCTTTTCATGCAGCATAATGTCAAATAAATAGTGGGCTGAGAAACACATTTGGCGTTAATTATTAGAAAAACAAAAATGTAAAGCAAATAAGTTGATCCTTCACTTTGCAGAACTTAGAAGGAAAAGGTCCTGTCTTCGTGGTGCTCCAAAAATAAAAAAAGTGGAAAAAGGTCTAAAGTTCAACAAGTTTTTAGAACAATCTTATCCCATAACATATAGACAATTAAATAGGAGGCCAAAGCACGACGGATACAGTAGCAGAGTGGATAATAAGGTTAACAACTAATTCAACTAAAGAAGTTACATTTCCAGTTCATCTTTAAAATAGACAAAAAAATAGCTATGTACAAATGTACGATTTCTTTGCAGAACATAATATGAAGAATCCCTCATTCAAATGTATTTCTTGACATGGAAAAAAAGTTAAAGCAAGATTTAAAAGATTTTTTTTGCTGCAGCCAACTTTGTTGTGATTGTGTTTTAAAAACAGTGGCATTCATTTCACTTGGTGTTGATTCAATGTCAAAAATCTAATGTTAATATAAAATGGGCTAATTATTGGCTATGTTATGTCTATGAATTCCCTATTTTTTGCAAAACTTTATATACAATGTTTTGTTTGATGTACTTTTACACCAACTCAAAACAGTGGAAAAAAGATTCATGAGAAGTGTGAAAATAATCTTTTCATGCAGCAAAACGTGAAATAAAAAGGGGGCTTGCGAAAAACAGTTTGTGTTAATTATGAGAAAAACTCAAATGTAAACCGAAGAAGTTGGTCCCTCACTTTCATGCAACATTTAGAAGGAAAAGTTCCTGTTTGTAGTTGTTCTCCAAAAATAAAAAAGTGTCAAAGGGTCTAAAGTTTAATAATAAAATCTCATCCTGCAACATAGAGACAACCAACATTCTATTTATATCTTTTAAATAGACCAAAGTATGGCGATGTTTCTAATATCGGTTTTTCTGCAGAACTTAACAGGAAAAAATTCTCTTTTTAAATGTATTTCTTTACAAATAGAGACTTAGAAATAAGATAAAAAGGTAAACTAAATACAACTTCACTTGGTGTTTCTAAGCTAAGCTAATGTTTGCATTTTCAGTCGATATAGAAATAGGCTTATTAAATGCTATGGTATATGAGTTCCCATTTCTTTTATAAAACTTGTTGTAAAGGATTTTGTTAAATCCCAGACATCCATAAAAACAGGGAGAAAAAGACTAGGAAAATGAAAAGAAGGCTATGTTAGTTTGAAATTGTTTTCCTACAGTATAAAGTAAAAAAGAAGAGGTGACTTGAGTAAGACTTTTATTTATTTGAGGAAAAACAAAAATGTACACCAAAGAAGTCGATCTCATTTTTTTTTTTATTCGAACCAAAAAACAACTTCTTCACAAATAAAAATGAAAAACAAGTTTGAGACAATCATATCCTGCTACATTGAGACAATTGAAAATGAATCCTAAAGTATGACTTCTAGTTGGTGTTAATAATGCAAAGGAAAGTTTAAAGAAGCTTCAGTAAAATAAAGGTTTAAGAAACTTTCCCATACAAACACCCTGTCTTCATCCACACAACATCAGTCTGAGATGTTTCCCCTCCAATTCACATTCAAAATATTTTTCCCAGCCGAACTGAGATGTTCACATTGAGTTAAGGTGCCTCTAAATCTCCACTAATCTCTGTTTTGGTATTTCAGTGGCTTCCTTTGACTAACAGGCACACCCAAAGCCACCCATATCTAAATGTTCCCTCGTCATTGGCGTGCACACATGTCAGTGAGAAGCACTACGGGGATTTCCACTGACTGGTCCTATCAGAAAGGTCCTGTCACGATATGAGTGAGTGGATAACATCTGACACTGGGATCCAGCCCTGTGACCCAAACAGTAATTCTATGGAACTGCAGAGGCCTCCTCTACAAGCATCTTCAAAAACAGGCCTGAGCGCGGGCTGGGATGGATGGATGGGGGTAGGGGGAAAAGCTTGGGAATTCCAGAGGGTGGGCTCTATCGCCCTGGTGGGTGGAGATGGGCTTGTTGTTGTCTCATTCCTCCAACGTGTTTTTCTTCTATCCACATAGCCGGGAATAACCCCTAGAGTAGATACGAGATAAGGAGTGAAGTTTCTCAATGGACGTAGTATTTTTCAGGCTTGGTTTTGTGCTGTGTGGCCTTGAGTAACCTGCAGCTGGTGAATACACTTCTCTCTGTGTGTGTGTGTGTGTGTGTGTGTGTGTGTGTGTGTGTGTGTGTGTGTGTGTGTGTGTGTGTGTGTGTGTGTGTGTGTGTGTGTGTGTGTGTGTGTTGTGTGTGTGTTGTAGTGTGTGTGTGTGTGTGTGTGTGTGTGTGTGTGTGTGTGTGTGTGTGTGTGTGTGTGTGTGTGTGTGTGTGTGTGTGTGTGTGTGTGTGTGTCCGTGTCCCCTATGGGTGGGAAGAAATATGGATGCAGTGAAGATTATTTTTTCCAAGTTTAATTTTTGTGGAAGGATTGTGAAGTTGTTTTTGTTAAATGTACACTTTTCTATGATGTACATTAACAGTCTTTATTAATAAAAAGTAAGCAACAGTGGAGTTGTATAAATCAAATGAACACATGGAAGCTATGTATATGAAGATAGAAAGTATATTTTAAAGGAGTTATTAACTTCATAAGTCTTTACTTAAGTTTAACATATGTTTAAATTGTTTTTAATTACCTGCAGCTTGGGAATACACATATGTGTGTGTGTCCCCTATTGGTGGGTAGAAATATGTGCCATGAAAGTTATTAACTTCACAAGTGTTTACTTAAGTTTTACTCATATTTACAGTTTTTTTTTACTTAATTAGGATCGCTTTGATATGAGAAATTTGCACTATAGTAAACTTTTTTTAACATAAACTAAATCTCTTCAGAAGTTTTTTTTTTGCTGTGTCTTTATGATTTTGTAATGCAAATGAGAATCAAGCACATGGCTTTCTTCACAAACTTATAAAGCATTTAATCATGACCCGTAGAGGGTTGATTTTCTTCTGACAACCGAACACATCAGTTTTCAGGTTTGTTTTTCTGGGTTTTCCAGTCACATTCCAAAGCTGTGAGTTCAGCTCTCCTCTAGTGCCCACTATGATGCTGGGAGGTAACTGGTCGTATGTTAGGGAACACGAGCTCAAAAACAAGATGTGCATGCATGGAAAGCATAGAAAATTAGCATCACATTATTATTCTGTATTGTTATTTGAAGGTATTTCGGTCCTGAGTAAAGGGAACTCTCGTGTGGTTAGTTATTTCTGTAACAAAGATGTGAGTTTATTTAACTGAAACATAAATCACACATTAAAACAGGAATCATGTTTTGGTGTAAGATGTTATTCTTAGGTAAAATAAGACATTTGTTGGCATGTTTTATAGGAATTATGAGTTTCTAGCAAGTTTACTTTCTTTGTTAATTGTATGTGTTCTATTTATTATAATACATGTCTAAAAATATGATTGGACATCTATGGATGCATTATGTTTTTGGAAAAAGCTGTTTTTTTAGGAAGGGCACTTTTTTCCAGCTAATTTTAAATGTTGAGCCTTAACATAAGTTATCTTTGCAATGTGATATTTTATGTTAGAAGTTCTTGTCTGACCAATGTTTCACCATTGATAGATTGCCTATTTGTGTTGCCTTAAAACCCCTGAGCACTTATATTAATCACATGTGTTAATATATAATCATTAAAAAGCCCATACACTTGCTGTTTCTTTTGCTTGTTTCTTTCCCTATGTTCCATGTGTTCTCCTTATGTTTGCTTTGTCTTGCTGCTATGACCACCCAATCAAATCCCAAAGGAATAATTCAAATGTAATTGAATCCCATCTAATCTAATCTCTGAGCATAATAGCTTTATGTAGTACACCATCATGATAGGCTACGTCTTTATCCCAAGAAAACACACTATAAACAGTTCACGCCACTGTGTGTCAGATGCTATTATTAAAACAGGGTTTGTTTTTCTTATCACCACACAACTGGGGTGTATTTTGCTTGTGGTTGCGAGTCCGAGTCCCCTCTTGTTTGGAATCGCAGGGCAGAAATTAGCAGCAAGAAAGCATGTAATTGACAAAGTCACGTGTTCTCACTACGGGAACGGGCACAGCCAGCTCGAGAGCGAATGAGAGCGAAGGAGAGAGAGGGAGAGAGAGGGAGGCAGAGAGAGAGAAAGAGGGAGAGCAGTGCAGAGGTGCAGAGAGTGAGGAAAGGATTAAAGCGAAGAAAGAGAGACATGACACAAATATCAAAAGGCAGAAAGCACGCCGTACCATGCGAGCTAAATTAGTGACCGATGGGATCGAGGATGTCGGATTAATGGTGACTACCGTAGCCCGTTTTCGCAGAGGAAGCTTCTCTATTGCAACTTGGGCGCAGAGGGTCCGCGGGGAAACATGGCCGAAGGTTATTCTGCAATTATTTTCTATTTTCTGCTTAGTTTTTACCTCCCTTATCTGTTTGCTCAAGAAAGGGGGTGTCGTGGGGGGCAAGGTGCAATTTGAATGTTGTTCCAAACCTCAAAAAACCCCGACCTGAACCGCCCCTGCTGGGCAGTGTATCCCACCATGTTTCGCTGCATTAAGATGTATGCATTGTTGGAGCGTATGTGCTACTCTGCCCAGCAGTAAAGCTTGGGGAACCATGTGTACACCTGCCTTTTTGGATCCCATAGCGAGCTCGACTCCACTGTAGCAGCGGGCTGTGGATGCACGAGACAAATCCTCCCAAAGTTACACGGACCGAGCACTCCTGTGCACGAGACCGAGTTCATCTGTCAGGGAGTAACAAACAACTTTCATGCACACAGCACCACGCGCCCTCCAGATCGCCTTTTTGATGCAGAAACTAGTAGTGTAGGAAATTTCTACCGGCCCTGAACTTCACATAGCCCGTGTTTGTAAGTGGAGGGGATTCCCCCCGCGCTTCTTGAAGAAGTTTACGCAACGGAGCCCATTCAACTTATATAAACCTTTTATGCGTTCAGGGAAGTAGCCATCCCGTGTCCTGTGAGTCTTTACAATGTTTTAACTTGCTTCCTGTGTGCTTCAGGAGGGCCGGGTAAAGGTGGCGGAGAAGACCCCACCAAGTCCACCGAGCAGCAGGAGGACCGGACTCGACCTCAGGTCCTGTCGGGCTCAGGCTTCTGCAAATGGTTCAACGTCCGGATGGGCTTTGGATTTATCTCAATGACCAGCAGCGATGGGAGCCCCGTCGACCCCCCTCTGGATGTTTTCGTCCACCAAGTAAGTTGACGCCAAAAAAAGAAAAGAAAGAAAGAGGAATAAACATCTGTGCTGATGTGATGCGGCTTTGGTCTTTCCTAACGCGATGAATGATTGATTAGTATTATTTTCCTTTTCCTACAATTTCCCTGTCACTTCGTACCCCTTTCTCGTTCCCCGCAGGCCCCCTCTTTATTCCTCCTCAGAGCGCCAGTTACATTGTATCATCCGGATGTTTTGCATTGCCCAACATGTTACTGTGTAATCACACGTTGTCCACGGGCGTGAATAGAAAGCACGTTAAGTTTCCTCTTTGAGCCACATGTGTCCAGGCTCTCCCCTCCCTCGCTTCCCCTCTGAACTGTAAAGGGAAGACATGTCGTGTGGCTGTGACACGGTTAGTTTCACAATTGGCTCTAATGGACAGTCGGGAAGCATGCTTTAAATAAGTCAAACTGCACCCTCATGCTACTCCTTTGCTGCTGTTTTGTGGATGTGTTTGAAACATCCCTTTGGCCTGTTTTCCACCGCATGTGTACTTGTGATTTATTGTGCATGGGGTTCATTTCTGAAGCTTTGTTTTCCACTTATTCTGCAGCACACAAAGAGGCTCCTCTTCTCCCTGTGTTTAATCGCCCTGTTTTACGGTCCTATAAAGTGGCTTAAAAATACTAGTGTACTGATGAGGAGAGGCATTTTCACCATTCCACGTGACACCCTCCCTGAGAGGTGTCTTTATTGTGGGATGTTGTGCTGGTGGGAAGAGAGGAGGGGGCACACGAGGGGTCAGATGTCAGCAGTGATGCAGTGGTGAATAAAACAGGTCCACTGATCATTCATAAAGGCGTTCATTTATTTAATTATCAGCCCATTCTTGTTGAACTTCAAAAATGTTTAATGATATGATTGTTTAAAAGCTGTATCCAGTCTCAAAACAACAAGAGGGACCTCTGAGTGTGGCTTTTGAACTTGTTATGTTGTGGACACTATAGGACAGTTTGCAGGGATGAAATGTGTTTACTACTGCTACACTTAACATTTCTCTATGATTTATGTTGTATTCTTCTATTTGTTATTTATATCCTATGATTTGCATCTTGTGATCATTATACATAAAGCATTAATCTATATGATGTTTTATTTAATTCATTTATTCTGACGATAAAAAAAAAAAAAAAACTGATATCAAATAATTTTAAATCTGCTGTACACTTGGTGCTTAAAAAAGAAAATCACATTTTGAGTGAATTATGTTCAATATGTTTACTCTTACTCCATCTATCTATCTATATACACTCTATTATTATTATTATATTTTTACATTTGTATGTTGGTGCAGTTTTTGATATGCGAGCCCCACTGTGAATATCTGCAAGCACGAGAGGCTAAGGGAAGTGCATATTGCAGTATCCATCTTTTGATTGATACTTACATATTGTGGCGCCATTGACTGAACCTACTCCATCAATCTACATACTCCCAGCTCCTATTTCCCTGCTGCCATAATGGTTTTTTAGTAGTATATCAGGGCAGTTAGAGAGGAGAAGGAGTTATTCTGGGGAAGCAGTCTGAAGAGCCCAGCAGAAGTCAAATAAAGACTGCAGTTTGTAACTTATAGGACCGGACAGGCTGGTGGTAATAGGTGTCTGTGGGAATATTTCTCAAATGCATGCAGTCTAGTGTGATTTTTTTCAAACCACAGGAGGGGGAGATGATTGTAATGACTAACTCTGCTCTACATTATGTGTGGCAAGCTGCATTTCCATGTTCAGAAAATGCCAATTGTTCCATTAAAACCTTTTTCTTTTAACAGAATAATTATCTAGCATACAATGAATCATATGTTTACATCAGTGCATTTCCCCCAGTCTTTCCAGTTACGTGTTTCCAATAATACAGCTGTCATTTAGCACAAAGAGAGAGACAATATGCATTCATAAGCACATTGTCGTATTCTATGCAAAACACCCCAGTGTTTGCATACTCTCTCATTGAAGCAGTCACTCTCATTTGCTCTGGCTGTTGCTCCCTCTCTAGACTGTCAGCCTGGAGACTTTGGGAAATATAAATGCTGTTTTGGAAATGTTCTGTCTTGGGTACATAAGAGAGACATCCTGCAGGTTATCGTGTATGTCTCTACAGCAGGGGTGGGGAACCTCCGGCCTCCGGGCCGTATACGGCCCGCGAGACCATTTGGTACGGCCCTCGAGGTGATTTATAAACACACGCAAAAGAAAAAAATTAAAGAAATCTAGACCGCA